>NC_090249.1:26018189-26088189 GCF_037325665.1 Littorina saxatilis
AAAACATTCCATCTCACACGGCATTAAGTCTCAGGAAACATGAATACACGCATTCAGCAAAAAAAAATATGGGTAGCGCCGTATGTATGGCAGCTTGCTTTCCCCGGGGAGAAAGCAGCCCGAATTTCCATGAGGGTAACCTCACTGGACTGTAAATCTTATCCAATCCAATCCAATCCACACAGACAGACAGACAGACACACATACACCACGACCCTCGTCTCGATTCCCCCCTCTATGTTAAAACATTTAGTCAAAACTTGACTAAATGTAAAAACACATCATTGTGCACTGATTTAATTTCAAATACAGTTTATTTAGATTCAGAAACTTTCAGCACGTTTCAGATTTATTTATTTAAAAATAAACGTTTGACAACTGTCACAAAGCAACATCACCGCTCAACTCGGCCAGAACAGAGGAACTGGGCCATCCATCAGTGACTACACAGTCTAGAGACATAGTGCTTGCTGCCGCGCGAGCCGAGAACATTTTCCCTCTTTATCTTTGCTACGCTGGCCGTAAAACCCCTCCGCACGGAGGTGTTTCCAGACACATCGTACGTAGGGTGTACAGTAATAAGGCGGCTCTGGTCGCCTTCAGTAATTGATTTCAGGTGTCTGTACCAGCTAATCTAGCATCAAGGGTCGGGGTGGCACTCGTTGCGAGGTCACTGGAGATACTGGATCGTGTGTACCCTAATCACCGACAATGGCTTGTTGTGGGGAACTCAATCGCGAGCGTGCTCTGTCTTGCAAAACGTCACCAAAAAGTGTGACGAGACAGGGGAACTCAATCGCGAGCGTGCTCTGTCTTGCAAAACGTCGCCAAAAAGTGTGACGAGACAGGGGAACAATAGGGCGGAGAATAAATAGCTCAAGGTATGTCCTGGTGCATGGGGGAGTTTATTTCCTATCGACCGACTTGCCGATTTTATCTACGTTTGATCACAATGCGTGCGGGCAGTAACAACCCGTGTTAAAGGTCTGTGAATCGTTTAACACGGTACTACAAGTATCCGGAAAAATGAATAAATAATGATCGTGAAAATTCGAATGTATTTAGGTCAACAGGTTGCCTTGTATACAAAAACAAAGCAGCTTCTGCTCATTTCTACTGCATATTCTAATTTAGTGGTACAAAATGTATCATTCAAAATCTGAATTTTGACACACACATTACTAAATTTAATTTCCTAATTTCATTGACGCCACCCGTCCCCATTTGCCATGCATGCTCTCCCAACGTCCCAATCTCATTTCATTTCATGATTTATTTCTCGTGCACAATATTATCTTTAAGGATAGTGTTTTATTTTTATTTTTGTACGAGAGCTATTCCAGCCAGTGTTATGCCTACTGTGAGTTGATGCCATGAACAAGGTCGATAACAAAAGTAGTTTTAACAAAAGTAAAAGTCTGACCTCTGTCAATTCTTGCAGAAAATAACAGTTCTCGGGAGCTGAAATGTCATTGTGTTTGGCGGACTGGCGGAAAAGAGTACCCTCCATTCACCCCCTATCGTTGTGCGCCCTGCTCCCATTATTGTTTTTTTGGGGGAGGTATGATAAATTCATGACTCTTGAAGTTCATCAGAAAGTGTCACAGGCGTGGCTGTCAAAGGCGATTACATGCTATCATATCAGCAAAAATAGTTTATTCATTCTATGTCGCTTTCGAAAACACGTCAAACACATTTCCCCCGACTTCATGATGATAGCAAAATCAGATTTGTGAACAGTGAGTCTCTGTGTATGATAAGCCCTTACCGATCTGTGAGACTTTTTCTTTCTCCAGACCTTATTTTTTGAGATTTGTTGTCCGTCCACACAGTACGTCAATATACCTTAACTTCACGACTCTCTCTCGTTAACCATTTAACATATTCGAAAACATATGAACCACACATACCTTGAACACGTTAACCCAATTGTTCGCAGTAGCTGCTTGCAATTTAAAAGATAAAAGGACACAGAAAAAATATTCGCAGCGGTATCGACTGTAGTAGGGCTGTTAGCAGGAAATCACAGTACCGTGACGGCACCGGATCGATAGAACAGAAGACAATTCAGCGAAGCGCGGAGTTAATCAGTCGTGGCACGGAATGACAGTTCACTACACTGACTGACGATCAATGATTTGACTATTTGTTTTTCGCCTTAAATATTCATTGGAGTTTGCCGTTGTAATAAGCTTGGGGGAAATTCTAGAAAACTGCTGCGTGGTGGTATACAAGGATATTGAAGATCATAATTATGACTTTAAGCAAAGTAAAGAGAACAAGAAAGAAAGAAAGAAAGGGAGAAACGAAAAAGAGAAGGAGACGAGAAGAAAAGAAAGAAAAAAAGAGAGAGAGAGAGAGAGAGAGAAAGATAGAGAGAGAGAGAGAGAGAGAGAGAGAGAGAGAGAGAGAGAGAGAGAGAGAGAGAGAGTGAGAGTGAGAGAGAGAGAAAATAGAGAGAAAGAGAGAGTGTAGGAGAGAGAGGGAGAGAAAGAGAGAAAGAGGGAGAGAGTGAGTGAAAGAGAGATAGAGAGAGATATACAGAGACAGACAGACAGAGAGAGTGAGAGAGCCCCTGGCTCATCATCCCTCTAATGACCCACAAGCAACGGTAAACAAGGTTCTCTGTTAGTAAACGACGGACGTCATGCACATTCTCCCTCACCAAGCCGAAACCTACCTGTATCTTATCAGCAACACAACACACTCTACCACAACCACTCCGACCAACACCAAGGTAAGACTATACACTCTGGCTACAATGATTGTTACCTGCACAAGACACACACACACACACACCACATTGCACCCAATCTAGTGGCATACGTCGTTCGATTAATTCTCCTTATCAAAACCCGCGTCCGTTTTAATTCCACTATCGCCTGCTGTTGAAAAGAAGTTTATCGCCGCCTAATAGGATTACGGGCCCTTAAACCAGCATTAGTTCGATCCGAACGTAACAGTAATTTTGGACAAACTTTGGCCAAATTCTCTTTCTCTGTCTATCCCTTGGTTTGTAGAAACAGGAAGTAATGTAGAGTAAATGCACAGGTCACGACATGGTTAAAAGGTTTGAAAGGTTTTAAATTTTGAACTTGCATTATGAGTCGAAACGTACAATAGGTCTGAAAGCTAGATCATTTTGAACATGGTGCTGTGCTAGCGTAAATCCACCCAAGGTCGAGTTTATCAAACTTCCTTTAAGAATTAAATGATGATTTCTGCTTTGTTTGATTTTTAGGCGTCTTTATTGAAGTATTTCCCGAATCAGCTATAAAACTTAATCATTCAGACAGACGCCGACATTATTTGCATCTTGCGATAGAGGAAAATAATTACATTCAAAAAGTGCATAATGTGTCTAGCTGTGATGTTCCTTTTGCGTCAAACTGACTCGGTTGTCGCGTTTTGAAACTACCCAATACGTCAAGGCGCATACCTTCCATATAACAGAGTTATAACGTTGAAAACATATTTTCTCAGGGCGTTGTAAAAATGTTAGTTCAAGAGACAATGGTGTGTGTTTAATTCAAGAGACAACGGTGTGTGTTCAATGATGTGTGTGTTCAATGATGTCGTAGGCGCCGCATGGTCGTGAAAACAGTGCTGTGTTGATGTTTACCTCTATTCGCGGTTGTCTGGAGTTGTCCAAGGAGTTTAAAAATAACACATAGTAGCAGCTGCGCCTAATCTGTCCATTACCGACCTCCTCCCAAAGCTCTACCTGGTCCTCTCCCCGTCTACTGCCGGTCACTTACCTTGTTTCTTTTCTTTGATAACGAAGGTGGGGTTTTACCGTTTATAAACAAAAGTCTCCGTGACTCTCCTTTGACGTCATTCTGTATAAATATTGACGCACGCATAAGAGAACCACGCCAGGAACAAAATAACCCTCAACTGAACCTACAAAGAATAGTATCCTTAGCGGATTATGACTTTATTCAGTTATTCTGCAGAAAAGACAAATGCTGGAGAAAAACCGTTCTTTTCTGCAACATTTCTGCATAATGTCATCTTTCGCCGAAGCAGCGTTTTTTTTCTGCAGCAATACACTGCAGTAAAATTGAAATCAAGAATGCTGCAGTAAAACGGTGCTGTTGTTTTACTGCAGAAAACCTGTTTACATTTTTTCTGCAGCATTTTGTACTGGCTCTTGGCGGATTATGACATTATTCAGTTATTCTGGAGAAAAATGCTGGAGAAAAACTGTCTTTTCTGCAGCATTTCTGCATAATGTCATCTTTCGCCGAAGCAACGGTTTTTTTACTGCAGTTTTAAACTGTTTTTCCATAAGCTGAAGATAAAATGTATGCTTACGTAAAGTAAACTAAGCGGTGTGCAGCAGAGCAGAACCGTTGGTCGTTACTGTCGTGTACGCGAAGGTACAAAACCCGAAATCAACCGTATGTAACAGAGAGGTACAATTTATCTCCAAATATCCAAATGGACCAAGGATAAATACTTGCCTGGAAAGTAATGGGGTTATTCACGTGCAACGAAGCCTACCGACGTGATGAATCTCGTGTTCGCTCACCAGGGAGCGCGGTACAGTCGTTACTACTGGCAACATGCGACAGACCAAAACAAATAACTTGTTCTTGGTTTGATACGCTTCATGTGTTTTGATGGCATCGAAACAGAACCAAGCATACTTTTCTAACTATTGTTGTGCTCACTTATAGCAGGGAGCTTTCGTGAAATAAAGGGTTTTGTGTGGGTTTATTAAGTGTTTTGCCACGGTTAATGTTTTGTATATAAAAGCGTAATTGATATACATTGTTATGTGTGTGATTTCTTTCCAAGACACCAGGCACATGATACATAACAACGCACGTATTTTAAAGGTACTGAACTTGTCAAATCCAGGTGCACGGAGCCCCTGGGGCTTTTAGTCATACCTCAGGCAGCTAGCTATCCGTTAGAAGAACTACCAAGTTTCATTGACTTGCACCCAAAGAGTCAAGAACTGCGATTTTTTTACGAATTAATTTCGTACTCGGACCCGGCTGGTCTTGACCTATTTTTGGATCTAAATTTAGATCAGGTAGATCACCACATCATGCACAAAAAGACAGTCACTAGCAGACGTCATCATGAGTTTGTGTAAAACAAAATGGAGGCCGGGCCGGACTACCGGGGGGGTTATGGGGGTTGCGCAACCCCCCCCCCCCCCCAGCCTAAACATGTACCTCACTTATTTAAAACATTTTTTATTATTGTTTATTTTATGCCGTTTCATGCAAGGAGCGACCATTTTCCTATCTCAGAATATGACCTACCCATCAGCTTCAGGGGGCGACCCCCACTAGGGGCTCTGCCCCTTGACCCCGCCAAGGGGAACATCCCCCTGGACCACCACTGGCCAGGGCCGGACTACCGGGGGGGTTATGGGGGTTGCGCAACCCCCCCCTCCACGCCTAAACATGTACCTCACTTATTTAAAACATTTTTTATTATTGTTTATTTTATGCCGTTTCATGCAAGGAGCGACCATTTTCCTATCTCAGAATATGACCTACCCATCAGCTTCAGGGGGCTTCGCCCCCTGACCCCCACAAGGGGCTCTGCCCCTTGACCCCGCCAGGGGGAACATCCCCCTGGACCACCACTGGCACCCCCCCCCTCCTCTTAGCCTAGTCCGGCCCTGGGAGGCCGGAATCACTCAGTTGAATCGAACTCCGACCAAACACCACGTAATAACTTGGTTAATTTATGCACTCGCGTGAACAAGAAACTGTCGAGCTTCACAGATGTCGTCGTTGGGTAGTTTTGGGTTTGTTTTACTACCATAGGAGAATTTTTGAACTGTAAATGCACTCAGCTGCAACAAAAACGCAAAACGAAGGCTGTGAGCTGCACTGTGCCTTTAACCATTCCGTCCTGACTACGTACGTACACCTGGTAGGGAACAACTAAACGAGCGCCGGTTGATTTATCTAACAGCCATGAACAATTGATTTGCATCAAGTGATTTATTCATGATCCAATACTTTAACGGTGTCGTAAACAAAAATATATACTGTTTTCAACTACTATCCTATTTTTTATGCTTGCTGGCTTTGGGTATGAAACAACAGACCGATCTTCCTTCGCGACAGATATGACAAACTTTTGTTATGCTGTGTTGCGATAGACACCAACCTTGTTCGTGTTTAAAGACAGAGTCCTTCCCGTGTGAAAAATTCGTCTCACCATCTTAGACCTGACAAGGCATTTGCACGGGGAAAGAACATCCTTCACTTGAAACATTCCACACATCACCATGCTAACTGTTTGTGCAGAGTGGGATAATTTTGCGCATTGCCACTGGGAAAATTAATTCATCCAGAAATATACCACTCAGCACAGGAAGCGGCCAAGATGATGCGTGCGTGCGTGCGTACGTACGTGCGTGCGTACGTGCGTGTGTGTGTGTGCGCGCGCGCGTCAGTGTGTGTGTTCGCGCGTGTGTGTGTGTGTGTGTGTGTGCGTGCACCCGCGCAAGGGAAGGGATGTTCTCATTCCGTGTTAAAGCCTTGCCAGATATGAGATGGTTAACAGAACCTATTTCGGGGGAAGGACTGTACTTTTCAGCTTGGCGGAGAACTGATGACGACGTCGGAAAGTCCAAGGCTGACCTATAAATAATTTCTGTGGAGGTAGGATTGTGCTTTCTTGCTTTAGACAAAGAAGAATGTTGCCTTTTATGAAAGAGAGAGAGAGAGAGAGAGAGAGAGAGAGAGAGAGAGAGAGAGAGAGAGAGAGAGAGAGAGAGAGAGAATGTTTTCAGAATGTTTTATTCACGAAAACACATGTTTATAGTGAAAGGGTGTTGTGGGGTTGGGATGTAAAAGTACAAAGCAAGCATGCACGATCGCGCAAAGTTCTCGCTACTGGAAGTCCGATAGAGAGTCCACTGCATTTGTCAGTCAGGGATACCTTGACTCACACTGCACACCAATACCATGCATCATAACATCATGATTTGATCAGTCCTTCAGTCTGTTGTTTTCTTCCGTGTGGTGACAGATATTGTAAGTCAATAAAACGTGCGTGGCGGCCCTTTTCAGCATTAGACAGTCCAAGAATGAAAAAAAAAACACCAAGGTGTTTGAAACTGTTCATCCTAAGTAAAAGCGGATTACTCGAGACACTATTCTCAGATCTTCTTCCAGTTCTTCTTTGTACAACTCAGCGTACCGATCTTTGCTGATCGGGGGCAATGTCCGAAGACACAACATGGCATGTTTATGAAGCTTGGTCATGCTGTCTGACTGATCGAAGAACCAGCGTTTACGATCTGTTTTGAAATCATACATGAGCACAACATCATCACTTTTGCAGTACAAACTCTGGGAGCCAATATGTTTTTCAAGTACAACAGTATCAAAAGATTCATTTCTTCTTCTATCGCGGAGAAGTCTTTGTTTTCGGCGGTCTCTCAGTTCATTAACCAGCAGCTTGATGTGTCTGATGTCAATACCTCTTTCAGACGTTATCTTTTCCATGTGCGCCAGACTCTCGCTGTTGTCGTCTGTCTGATTTACCGCACTGTCATGCGAACAGTCTTTGGTCTGCCAACCACTTGCGCCCAAACACATGGTGTCGTCTTTATTGTTTACATGTTCCTCTCTACTGCGCCTAGTGTCAGTGGCAGGCGGTGGGTCTATTTCACGTGCAGAGCGTGGCGTGTCAACACAGGAATGTGTACTGTCACTGTTGTGACGGAGGCTAAAAATAGACCGCATGGCGAAGTATGCCTACTGTCAACAAACTTATCACTTGCCTTATTTTCTTGTTCTTGTCTTTTGTTTGTTTCTGTGGAGCACTGTCACAATGTTTTCTGTTCTTGTTTCGTCAGTCCGTGAAGTAGCATGCCTGGCTTCTGCCCTTTTCTTGTCGCGGCGTATCTCTGAAGGGGGTTTGCGTCTCCACGCGCCCACTGGTAATGTCAACTCGCCATCTTGTTGCTCTGCGGAGTTGAAGCGAAGCACGACGACAGGTTTGTCGCCTTCGCCTGTCACCTTCCAGGAGATAAGAGCGTGGTCCGCGATAATGGTGGTCAGAATAGACTCCACAGTTTTAGGTAGGCCTAAAACTGACATCTTAGTGGCTGTTGTTGCTGAAAATGTTGAACTTTTGTCACATCAACTGAATGTGTTCGTGTCTTGCCACAGCGACCACTCGCGAGAGAGAGAGAGAGAGAGAATAAATGCAGTCAAAGGTAGAACGATCACAAACAATAAGCCTCCCGGAGAAAAAAAACCAGCAAAAAAAACACACACTTTAACCGGATGACAATATACCTCTACTTCCTTCACTCCCCCCCCCTCCCACCTAGTCCAATGTAGGCTGCAAATCTACGACTCCCTAATACAGGAAAATAAATGTCCTTTGCGCCTCAAGCATATTGATTCACGCAGAACCCTAATATTTCATCCTCTCAAATGAACTCAAGCGCGTTGACGAAAGTCATTACTGTTTCTCGTATGAACACCTGATGAGACCAAGGCCTACATATCCCTAGAAAAAAATCAATGCGACCGTACTTCTTACCTAATATAATACTCTCAGGAGAACTTTGCACTGAGATCATTTGAAATCTCTCCGAAACTCTAATGCAAATCTCTCTAAAAGGTATGTAGCATTGATACGTTTTTTTTGTGTGCGTCACCGGACGAAATGGGCACTTATTATCGGACTAACAAGCAGCCGATATTTTTACATCACAAGGATTCACAGCCATATCAGTCAAACAGGAAGGAAGTCTTCACTTACAAGCGCCTTGTTCAGATAATCTCTTCAGAAAGATTGTAACGGAGAATTTAGCTGGCTAGTTTCTAAATAATCAATGTGGTGAATAACCACCCACATGAACTTGAAAATGTAGCAGCACGCTCAATATTCATATCACCGAAGCAATATGTTCCAGAAAAAAAAGGTCTTGCGGCAAGGTTTGACAAGAAACATGACGACAGGAAGACAACATCGCATGATGATGATTTTGATGTCTGTGTGCGTGTACGCGCGGGCGCCCAAATGTGTGTGTGTGTGTGTGTGTGTTATGTGTGTGTGCGTGCGTGCATGCGTTTGTGTGTGTGTAGTTGTGTGTGTGTGTGTGTGTGGTTGTGTGTGTGTGTGTGTGTGTGTGGTTGTGTGTGTGTGTTTTACGAAGACACTGCCACAGTAACGCACAGGTTTGCTAACTATAGAAGAAATCCCGAAGTTCACTGACTCCCTCAAAACTAACTGGTGAAACGGCCTGTTCAGGTTACTTAACATTCCAGTTTGGGGAGCAATTACTACAGGAGTATTGGAGAGAGAGAGAGAGAGAGAGAGAGAGAGAGAGAGAGAGAGAGAGAGAGAGAGGAGAGAGAGAGAGAGAGAGAGAGAGAGAGAGAGAGAGAGAGAGAGAGAGAGATAGAGAAAGGTACAGCTTAGGGAGTAATGACCAGAGGAGTATGGGGGAAGAGAGAGAGAGAGAGAGAGAGAGAGAGAGAGAGAGATACTGAGAGAGAGAGAGATACTGAGAGAGAGAGAGAGAGAGAGAGAGAGAGAGAGAGAGAGAGAGAGAGAGAGAGAGAGAGAGAGAGAGAGAGAGAAGCAAGAGAGACATACAGACATACATACAGACAAATACACAGACAGAGAGGAACAGAAAGACAGAAAGAGACACCCCAAAAAATAGAGAGAATTATGGCCAAGGACAACATAAACATATAAAACAACGAACAATTACGATGCCTGGAATGTTTGTGCGTGCATGCGCGTGCCCGTCTCGCTACTATGTGTACTTACACGTGCACGGTGTATGTAGAAGGAGAAAAGCACAATTCATTGATATATATGCATGACCGTAACTACACAAGGCCGGGATCTCAGCTTCCCGTCATGAAATTTTAATTTAAGCCCACTGGAGACTAGATCATGCACGACGGAGAAAAAGTACATGCAAGCTTTCGTATTATATATGTACGCTCGCCGTAGATTGTAAAAGCAAACACCTGTTAATGGCTAATGAATTAATTAGGCCTACGCTTTACGAAACATAGATAGTTCCAATATGTATGTCTGAGTGACTGACGTTAAAATGTAGAAACTTAGGATGCAATAGGATGTAAAATAATTCCAACACAAGACGGGTGCAGAATGCTTTTTATTGTAAAAAAACCCCATCCCTTCCGTCCGTTTTTGCTTTTTAGCCATTTAAAAGACAAACAGGCACACAGACCGACCGATCCACCGACAGACAGAGAGGCACGCACGCACACACCCACACACACACACGCAAGCCCGCACGCCCGCCCGCACGCACACACACACACACACACACACACACACGCACACACACACACACACACACACACACAGAGACAGAATAATAATATATGTACATGCCGGAGACTGTTATCAGTGTGTCATGTGGATTTCTTATTACTTTGTTGTGTTTTGCTATATAGCACAGCGCGTGTCATTGACTCCGTTCAATAGAAACAAAATAGAAACGTACAGTTCATGCATTCTCGACCAAACATACCTGAAGTGAATCGGGAAGCAAAGCCACATTGCTTACAGCAGGTAAATCCGACAGGTGCGAACAAGGTATGACCTCACTTTCCCTATAATAGAACTCCCACGGTGATTCCAAGTCTGTTTCTTCATCTGTCCATTTTGTAGCATTCCGTTTGATCAAAATCATCCATTCTTGGCAGAACCAGGAGAGAGTCTATGATATGTATCCAAGGAAGTATTACATGTACTGACTTGAACCACCGTGATGTAAGCCAAAATTAACCAGGTGTTCAAGTCTCGCTTGGACGAAAATGTACAACTACAAACCCTCATTCACCATCACGTTTCAGTCGTCACTGTAACTTCTTGGCCAAAAGAAATCCGCCCAAAAACACAGGAGAAAGGAAGTGATGAAAGAAAAAAAGTACAACTGAAGAGCACAGATAACGAAACTATTTTCACATTTCCTTTCGCTCTTTCATCTTCTCGTCAGGGAAAATTCAAGGTCAAACGATATTCTTTCAATCAAAACTGACACCACAAACAAAGCGACGAAACAGGAGAAAAAAACCTTCAAGAACTCAGCACGAACAGTAGAAGACAAGCCAGTGACGAAACTCTCTTCTTTCACTCTTTCACTTTTATACTCTGTCACCGTCTTTCAGGTAGTTCCGTGAAATCCAAAAGTCCCTCAAAACACAACACAAGCGAAGGGAGGGAATGAGCCAAAAACCTTTCCGAAATCAACAAAAACTGTATAACACGACTACAACAAAACCATCTCAATTTTTTGCCTTTGCTTTCAGTCTTCTATTCTCTCCGCTGAGTCTGACCGGAATACAACCAGCAAAATTCGAGTCTCACGTGCGATCGCGGCTGAGACGAGGCGGACAGCGTGCACATGCCATCGACTGGAGTATTTACCTATTTATAACCCCAACGCGCAGGTAACTACAGGAAACGAAAACTGTTGTGCTAGGCCAGACACAGTGATGTTTAGGCTCATGCAGGAACTCAGTAGGGGTGAGGGTGGGATGCAGGGGTGTTTGTTTGGTTAGCCTGAGTCTATTATTTCTTGATTAGACTAATAGTTTTCCTCCTGTAGTTTGACTGGTAGTTTATGTGAATGTGTGTTCTTTTATCCCCTAAACAGTCGATACACACACACACGCAAACACACACGCGCGCACACGTACACACACACACACACACACACACACACACGCGCGCACATTAACACACACACCCACCCACATAAACACCCCCCCCACACACACACACACACTCGCACACACACACACGGCACACACACACACACACACACACACACACACACACACACACACACACACGTACACACACACACACACACACACACACACGAACAAAACACAGAGGCCGACAGATTATTCCTTTTGCTCGATAATACGTAATAAAATAATTTTTCAAGCTGATTTGAAAATGATTTTTGTGTGCTAAAGATAGCAGTTATATAAGTTATACAATATCTGTTTTACATGGAATGCCTCTTCACGAAACTGTTGAAAAAATGTCTTTGTGTTTGTCTCGTATAAAACACAGCTGCTGTGAACTGGCGAGAGCGGCACCTATCGCAGGAAGCAGCAGGTATGCCGTGTGAAAATCGCATTAACACCTTCGCACATCAACACAGTGTCCTCCTCACCACCTCTTTGGACGCTAATTCCTGTGGTGTAGGAATCGAGGATGGGGGTGTAGGGCTGGGAGGGGGGTGGGGGTGGGTGGGCACTGTGGAGTGTGTTTATGTGTGTGTGAAAGTGAATGTGTGTGTGTGTGTGTGTGTGCTTAGGTGTGTGTGTGTGTGCGTGTGTGTGTGTGTGTGTGTGTGTATGTGTGTGAGGGGGTTTGGTGTGTGTGTGTGTGTGTGTGTGTGTTTTGTCTGGGTATGGTCCTGCAGTACTTCTTTTATGCACGGTATGCGGCCAGAGTATTCCTCGGTCTTACCTCCTTTTTCATGATGAAAGCTAAAGGTATTGTGTGAGAGCATGAAACTATAATGTCTGTGTGTTTAAGAGAATATATATATATATTGTTTTTGAAGAAGAATGGATAATCAATATGATTACTCGCATTGAATGGTTAATTTTGGCGAATCTTAATCTGATAACAATTGCAAAGCGTAATGTGCATGCAATAATGTATAGTATTTTCACTCGAAAATGTTGGGGGAGGCATAACTTTAAAAGATAAAACTGCCGGTCGGAATCGACAAAGAGTTGTTCCTTACAAAAAGTCAAGTAATAGCCAGTCTTCAGATGATTTTGATCAGTGATATGAAGTAATCAAACAACAAAAACCCATCGTCAAAAGAAACAGAGTATAGCATTAACATCTACGCACCAAAACTGAAAAATATCAGCCCTGATAAGCTACATCCACGCGACTGGAAGTACGCCGGAAAGGATCTCTTTCAGCCATCAAAGCATTTCTAGGAAGTTTGCGAGGTTGCACTGCCTTTTGAATCCGAATTGGGTTACAGCTTTCGCCAGACAGACGTTTGGCAATATGTCAACAGTCTGGACAAGTTTAGAAGAAACCCCCAAGTCCCTGTCAAGAGTAGCCACATCACACAGCAGAGCTTCAGCTGATCTCACTTCAGATCTTTTTTTTACTACTTGTTTATGTAAACCAGTAACAACTCATTGACAAAGTAACACACATGTTACATGGGTTGACCTGACATTGTCGTAGCCACGGCTCAAAGTCTAAAGGGTATGCACAAAATGCCATGGACTTACCTCAGCGAAACAATTGTACGGCCTTCGCAGCTGAACCGGAAGTTTGTGTCATGATTGTCTTGACTGAAATTATTAATACAGTTTCAAAGCAGTAGATGTTAAAAGCAAAAAAGGTTTCTTTTGCAACTGAGGTTGCATCTGACGAGTTATGATTTTATGAAAGTATTCTAAATAAAATCAAAGTAAACAAAATATTCTAAATGACTTAGGTACGGACATGATTTCAATGGTTCAGTGTCATTTTTTTCCGCATTGTCCCGAATCAGTTATCAAACGTCAAAAAGAGCATTGTTGGACTGAAAACCAAGGCACTCGCGTACATATGCTCTCGACCTCAGAGGTCAGATTCCAAACTTAGATGAAGCTGGAAAGTTCAGACCGCCCCCCCCCCCCCCTTCCCACCCCCGAAATTCCTAGCCTCTGCTCTCCTCGACACCCACCTCCTTGCACCTTTGGCATACTCCACAGAATCATTCTCTGCACCTACCCATTGTTTTATTTTGCAGCGTGAATCATTGCAACAACTGGTCCGGATAAATCGCACGTGATATCAGTAAATCAAGCGCGATGCTTACAGCTGTGCCGGGGTTATCGCACTCGTACACACTCATGTCTGCATAATGTCAGAGGATTCGCGTCTAAGTACAGGTGTAACCCCTGGAAGTTGATCATGTTTAATTGAACCATTCTTGCCCAGTGCATGCTTAACATTCGGCTCTGAGAGTGACGCTCTACCAACTTTCCCTGCACCGAAGTGCATGCTTAACATTCCGGCTCTGAGAGTGACGCTCTACCAACTTTGCATTCACCGAAGTGCATCGAGAAATAGCAAAATATTTTGGTTCCATGAACACCCACCAACACTGAATGTGGCAGAGTTGTTTGCTTTTGTATGAGGCTGAACACCTTCATTGTGCTTTTTATATTTAGTCAAGTTTCGACTGAATGAAGAAACATTTATTGGGCAACGAGACGAGGGTGGTGGTGTGTGTGTGTGTGTGTGTACGTGCGTGTAGAGACTGAGATTCCGAGAAAAGAGACACATACCGGCACACGCACACACACACACACACACACACACACACACACACACACACGCGCGCTCCAATTGTTTAGTTAAGATGAATATGTCTGCGTCAAGCTCATAGCAGCTTGTACGGCGGTCGATTAAAAAACCCAAAAACAAACAACTACAACATGTTAAAAGTATTTGCACCGAACATCTTGAGTGCCTAAAACAAACTTAGGCAACTGCCACAAGGGAGACAACAACTGTAAGTTGTCCTCTGACTTGCAGCAAATTGATTGCCTCCCCTGGAGACCAGTCACTTTCACTTTTTATATTTAGTCAAGTTTTGACTAAATATTTTAACATCGAGGGGGAATCGAAACGAGGGTCGTGGTGTATGTGCGTGTGTGTGTGTGTGTGTGTGTGTGTGTGTGTGTGTCTGTGTGTGTGTGTGTGTGTGTGTGTAGAGCGATTCAGACTAAACTACTGGACCGATCTTTATGAAATTTGACATGAGAGTTCCTGGGTATGAAATCCCCGAACGTTTTTTTTCATTTTTTTGATAAATGTCTTTGATGACGTCATATCCGGCTTTTCGTGAAAGTTGAGGCGGCACTGTCACGCCCTCATTTTTCAACCAAATTGGTTCAAATTTTGGTCAAGTAATCTTCGACGAAGCCCGGGGTTCGGTATTGCATTTCAGCTTGGTGGCTTAAAAATTAATTAATGACTTTGGTCATTAAAAATCGGAAAATTGTAAAAAAAAATAAAAATGTCTAAAACGATCCAAATTTACGTTTATCTTATTCTCCATCATTTGCTGATTCCAAAAACATATAAATATGTTATATTCGGATTAAAAACAAGCTCTGAAAATTAAATATATAAAAATTATTATCAAAATTAAATTGTCCAAATCAATTTAAAAACACTTTCATCTTATTCCTTGTCGGTTCCTGATTCCAAAAACATATAGATATGATATGTTGGATTAAAAACACGCTCAGAAAGTTAAAACAAAGAGAGGTACAGAAAAGCGTGCTATCCTTCTTAGCGCAACTACTACCCCGCTCTTCTTGTCAATTTCACTGCCTTTGCCATGAGCGGTGGACTGACGATGATACGAGTATACGGTCTTGCTGAAAAATGGCAGCTACTTGACTAAATATTGTATTTTCGCCTTACGCGACTTGTTACACATTGCTTTGTGTATTCGGCTTTGAACAGTCCATACACGAAATAACCAAAAGTCAGACAGCCAGACGGACGGACGGACACACTTTGATACACACACGGATATACATTCTCTCTCTCTCTCGTGTAAAGATAAAGACAGACAGACAGACAGACACTGACAGACAGACCGACCGACCGACTAACAGACACTGACAGACAGACCGACCGACCGACTAACAGACAGACAGACAAACACAAAGAAAAGAAAGAAAAAGAAAGGAAGAAAGAATAACAGGTAGATAGACATACAGGCAGTTGCGCAGGTGTGCAATGGGGCAGAGAGACACTCAGACAGTCATACGATGTATTTGCCTTATTTGAAGGCATTGGTAAATATAAGTACAAACAGATCGGTATTTATATTCTTTAATTACAAGTTAACCGATCAGAACTTGAGCTTTATCAAGAATGGATTTCCAGAACTTGACGCGGTCAGTCGCAAGGTTTGTTGTGATGGTCAAGGATGACCCGATGTCCAGGTAGTCCTGACTGTCCAGTGAGTACGGTGCCCAGATGCCCCCGACCACTCTGTGAGGGGAGGGGTTCCTGTGCAAGAGAGAGAACATTTGCATATAGTTTGAACTGATATACTCAAAAATTCAGACCAGGATGCAAGGATCAGAGCATGCTTTCTGCTAAACAGAGAACGAAGATAAGGATGGCCAGAGCAGCGGAAAGAATGATTGAAGGCTCTTGACCCCTACCCCTCCCCTCTCCATCTTAAAAGAGAAAGGATAAAAAAATAAGAGGATACCAAAAATGTAATTAACAATAAAGTGATATTTTTACTTCCCTACCATCAAGACATGCAGAAAGAAAAAAAAATGAAAGATCAAAAAGAATGAGAAGAAAACGAGGAAGTTGTTGCTGTCGATGCATTAGCAGCAGCAGCAGCAGCAGCAGCAACAAGATCCTCATCATCATCATCATCATCATCATCATCATCATCATCAGCAGCAGCAGCAGCAGCACAACCACCACCAACAATAACAACAACAAGAAAAGTAGCAACAACAACAACAACAAACACAACAACACCACTAACAACAACAACAACAACAACAACAACAACAACAACAACAACAACAACAACAACAACAACAACAACAAGTCAAACCAATTAACAAAAGGCGGTTTTGTACTTTACAGATCTGATTTCGAACCTGTCTTTGGCAAAACTAGTCCATAGGGTCATCATGTTGCCGGACACGTCGCTATCCTCGCTTGTCCAGTTAAAGTGATTGTACTGGTCAGAGAACCGGTCACGCATGAACGGCGCGCCGAACACGAAAGGCAGCTCTGACGAGTGCATGGCACCTGCAGCAAAAAATGTGACGATGAAGGAATATTTTGTTTCACAGCGTGAAGTCAAAATTGCATGTGTATTTTGTGTAGTGTCAGTTCGCGCGCGCGCGCGCGCGTGTGTGTGTGTGTGTGTGTGTGTGTGTGTGTGTGTGCACGTGCGTACGTGCGTGCGTGTGTATTTATGTGTGTGTGTATGTGTGCATGTGTGTGCGTGTGTGTGTGTGTGTGCCTGCGTGCGTGCGTGCGTGTGTGCGTATGTAAGTATGTATGTATGTATGTATGTATGTATGTATGTATGTATGTATGTAGGGGAAAGGCTCCTAATATGGACCACTTTTTGTTTCATGCTGATAACTAGCTTGTTTTCTTGCGAAGAAGTTTCATTTTGTGTTTGGTAGTCCTTCTCTGTTAGGTTAACCGTTAGGCCTAATTAGAGTAAAATAGCTTTGATAGACATTCAGCAAAAATTAAATACAGAAAAAATCACGAACGGTCCATATTAGGCGCCCAGGCTCCTAATATGGACCAGTGAAGCGGCCTCCACGAATCACCGTAAAAAAAACCTATACTTCAAACTAACATGATATAACTTAGTGTGCAAGTCAGACAAATTAAAAGATGCTTTAGATTTATCTGTTTCGGGTTGACAAGAGCATTATTTGAAGCACACCATGCCAGGAAACTAAAGAAGCTTATCAAAAACAGAGTGAAAATAAGTGAAATTATCAACTTCCACGAAAAGAAGACTATTTGTTATATATTTTTTAAATCTCGAGGGCTAGTTATAGGTTATTCTCAGCAAGCTTGTTAATGAATTAATGAAAATAGCCTTTAGCTTTTAATTTCTTCGATTTGTTGAAGGTGGTCCATATTAGGGGACTCACACATACTTTGAGATTTTGCTATTATTTTTTGTTTGCAGTAGAAACTGGGGGTCAAAACTGCTAAAATGTAACAAATACGGTCATAGCAATTTTTGTGTGATATAAGCTTTGGCTGTGGGCAGAAACGAGTCCGTTTTAGGCGGCAAATTTAGAGTGGACGCTGCCAAAAGTGAAAAAAAGAGAAAAAGCCTAACGGTTTTGAGGTTTGTGTTTCTGCAACTGTTTTGACATGTGCAAGTTATCCAGAGAGGGTAAATACAGCGAATGAAATTGTTTTTAGCGCTCTAGCGCCGTTCGTTTGTCAGAACAGGAGGTGGTCCATATTAGGAGCCGGTCCATATTAGGAGCCCTTCCCCTATGTATGTATGTATGTATGTATGTATGTATGTATGTATGTATGTATGTATGTATGTATGTATGTATGTATGTATGTATGTGTGTACGTGTGCGTGCGTGCGTGCGTGCGTGCGTCATTTGTTCAACGTCATTCCACAACGAAAGTCTGACAGAGGTAGCAAGAATTTACTTGCTCGAATGCGATGAAGGAAAAACTAACCACTTGGAATCAAAAAGCCACTTACCTGCCCACGACGGGCTGGGATCATGGGAAGCACGGTAGCTGAACTGGTACAGGTATTGCGGAGCGTGTCCAGGTATCATGGCAGTGTGCTGCTGTTCTAATATCGTGGGTACAGTAAAGGTAAAATCAGTGTTGATCTGAAAGAAGAAACAAAACAAAAGAAGGGTGACTGCATCATGGCAATACAAAACATTCACTTCAACACAGCACTTCGGCCTATTGATCTTAAAAGTGGATGAATAGACGGGCGCAGTGGCCTAGTGGTAAGACGCCGGTCTCCCAAGCGGGAGGTCGTGGGTTCGAATCCCGGCCACTGCCGCCTGGTGGGTTAAGGGTGGATATTTTTCCGATCTCCCAGGTCAACTTATGTGCAGACCTGCTAGTGCCTTATCCCCCTTCGTGTGTATACGCAAGCACAAGACCAAGTGCGCACGGAAAAGATCCTGTAATCCATGTCAGAGTTCGGTGGGTTATAGAAACACGAAAATACCCAGCATGCTTCCTCCGAAAGCGGAGTATGGCTGCCTAAATGGCGGGGTAAAAACGGTCATACACGTACAAATCCACTCGTGCAAAAAACACGAGTGAACGCAGAAGATGAATAGATGATTGACAATACGAATGACGAAAGGAAGAATTAGCTTTGTCGTTGCGTGATGAGTCTCTAAAGATGACAACAGAAATGATGAAAAAGGAGACACATAAAAGTATTCATTTTCATCTTATAACATTATCTGCTTAAAGTTAATTTTAAACTTGGAGTGTTTGTAATTGTCTTTACGCCGTGAACCTTTTATCGGTGTCTTTTTTAACCTTAAACCTGGACTTGAATCTGTTCTTACAGAGAAACGAAAAGTCATGTGTATCCTGCCATGCGCATTACACTGCAATATCTTCGAATTAACAGAATAATTCACAAACAAGTTATGATTATTTTTGAGAATGCTTCGTTTTGTCTATGGCTACATACACTTTAAATAACTTACCTTTCTTACTTGTTTATTTAGGAAAATAAGCATCTATTTATCTGTTCTGTATTTCTTTTACCTGTATCAGAGCCTCCCTGTACTGCTTAGCAGTGGTGAGATGCTGGGAGGTAATGTACTGTGCCACGATTTTATTGGCCACAGTCACAGGGTTGTCACGGAAGAAGTGGATCTTGGTGAACTGAGCAATTTCTGCTTCCACGTTGGGCAAAGTGAAATAAGACAATGGTTGCTCTGCAGTGAAGAAAGAAAAAAACCCAACTGAGTCTGGATAACCATGGGGACAGACGCTTTTTTGCTGTTATTGATTTATTCCTGGCGACCTCGTTTTCATGACGCTTTTAAAAAGACATGAGGACTTTGCCTACATTTCACGGCAAATGTTAGTAAAACCTGCTCGGAAGAAAACTATTTGTTGATATCAATACCTGCATTATACCAGAGGAAGCTAATATATACATAAAAAAAAATCCAATGGGTATTTCCTCACATCTACACACCCAACCAATTAAAAATTTTAGCCTTTGGGGAGCACGTGTACTTTATCTTTCCATTGCTCATCTGTTCTTGTTATTTTCTTGCCCAAAGTATTAACAGAGAGTGTAAAGGGGTTGGGAAAATGTATCTGGAAAAGTTGGGATGGGGTGGGGAGGGTAGGGTTATCTTTTCTTACCCAGGAACACACCAGCGCTCTCTTTGCTGTTGATTCCCCGGATGGAAGTGACGTTACTTCCGCTGCCACGCGTCAGAAGGATCCGAGGGTCTTCTGGTATTACCCCCACAACTGTCTCCACGGTCGGATTAAATGCAGGGACTCCTTGTGAATTCTGGAGAAAGAAAAAATATATCGTGAAGTGATCGAGGTCCTTTATTGTTTGTCTTCAGTGCGCAAGGTGTCGATGTCTAAGATTTCGATAACCATTAAGCCTGGAAGCCTTGAGTTAAATGCGTTCAAATAGAATTCCTCCCAACTAAGATTCCAACACAGATGGACAGAGAACTAAAGAATTGGTTCTTTCTTTCTTTATTTGGTGTTTAACGTCGTTTTCAACCACGAAGGTTATATCGCGACGGGGAAAGGGGGGGGGGGGGGGGGGGGGTGATGGGATAGAGCCACTTGTTAATTGTTTCTTATTCACAAAAGCACTAATAAAAAATTGCTCCAGGGGCTTGCAACGTAGTACAATATATGACCTTACTGGGAGAATGCAAGTTTCCAGTACAAAGGACTTAACATTTCTTACATACTGCTTGACTAAAATCTTTACAAACATTGACTATATTCTATACAAGAAACACTTAACAAGGGTAAAAGGAGAAACAGAATCCGTTAGTCGCCTCTTACGACATGCTGGGGAGCATCGGGTAAATTCTTCTCCCTACCCCGCGGGGGGGGGGGGGGGGGGGGGAGAATTGGTTGGCAGACAGACACCCAACCTAAACCCCTAACGTCGGAAATTCACACTTTTAACCAAGACAAAAACGACAACAATATCATGAAGGACAACAAGAACACCCCATAATTACAGGAATGTAAACGGTGTTAGTCCCATTGAGAATCCTTTCCACAGTCATGTTTCTGAGGCAATCGACAAGGGCAGCGTTAGATTGATTGACGGCCGAACCACAGCCCACAGCTGTTCCCAGTCTCTGTGCGTACTGTAGAGGGGAGAGGATCTCTTTGCCAGGACGAGCCACTGCCCAGTGAGACAGGGACACCCCGCTCTCCATGATGGCTTTACTGAATAGACCTTCAGGGCAAAAATTAAAGTATGATGAGTTTTAAAAATCGTTTGTATTCGTTTCTACGAGATATAGGATTTGGCTAAAACAATATGGAAATATTAAAAGAGAAGAAAAAAAGAAGACAACAACAACAAAACAACACAACACAACACAACACAACACCAACACCTACAACAACAACAACAACAGAAAAAAATCAAAGAATAGAGACAGGACAGAAAACAAAATAGAAAAAAGAAATAGCAGGCGAGACGGATTAGGTTTACCCAAATCTGTTGTCCAGTTTGTCTCGAGTCCCGATCTGATCCTCTGTGACAGATGCAATTCTACGGGTACTGAATGCCATGTTCATTTGCAAAATGAAATAAAATCAACCCAAAATAGGAAGAAACCGGAGAAGAAGCTGGTAAAACATTAAAATAAAAACAGAACAAAGAAGTTACTGATACATAAACATCGTATACAACAAGAGTAATACAATTCAAAACACGTTTCACATAATTAACAAAGTTTACAAAGAATATTACAAAGACTGCAGAAACTCGTCAGACCTCACCCAACTAATCTAAAATTACACGGCCTCACCCTGAGCTAATGGCGACAATCTCAGAAGAGAGACACTTCCGCTTCCGGCGCTCTGTCCGAAAATAGTGACGTCATTAGGGTCACCATGGAAAAGAGCGATGTTGTCCTTGACCCACTTTAGGGCCAGAATCTGATCCAGCAATCCGTTGTTTCCTGGACTGGCAGCGTCCAGAGTGGACAGGAAACCTGGTGAGCACAGTGCACAGGATTATAGGCTTTTCAGCATCGATACCAAAACATCGAATAAAGGGTAGCTTATTAATTAGATTATGCGCTTCTTTCTTCTTGTTTTGCTTTCGTGGGCTGCAACTTCTATGTGCCCTCGTGTGATTTTGCATGAGTGGGCTTTTATGTGTTACCCTTTCCCCCCTGCCATTCAGGCAGTCATACTCCGCAGAGAATGCATGCCGAATATTGTCTTTTTTAGCTGAACACATCAACATCTGATATGGATGCCAGCGTCTTTTTCGTGCGTACTTGGTCTTGTGCATGCATGAACACACGAAGGGGGAAAGGCACTAACAGGTCTGCACGTGAGTTGACCTGGGAGATCGGACAAATCCTATGTTAAACTGAAAAATTAAATTAGAAAAAAAAGTCCCAACTCTGCACCAGAATCATCAGTGTTCAAGGTGAAGGATGCTCCCGTTCCATGTTAAAGCTTGGACAGATATGTAGTGGCGTACTTAATTGCAAGGAGAATTTATTTGAGAGACACGTTTTCATCAACCTGTTTCAAAGGCACACAGCTCACCGTCTGAAATATGGCCAGGCGCTTTCATGGCAGAAGATTGTATTTGCACTGGGTCACACACCTGCGTGCTCTCTGTGCACTGTTGTATTTTGTATTTTATTTTTATATTAATTTATTAATGATGAATTATTCAATTAAAAAAATCCAAATCACCACGGCAAGTAGTCAGGTGTTGATTCTTTGTAATGGCCAAGTGGAAGGATGGTGTTCTCCAATGTAAAAGCCTGGGTACATCTGAGATGGTGAGCCCAACTGTTTAATTTCCCGAGAAGAAGTGTGCCTTTTAACAGCATTAACAAAATACTGACATACCCAAAGCTCCCAATCTGTAATTAATGGTGACAACCACCACGCCTCTGCTGGTAAGAGCAGTTCCGTTGAAGGAGGCTCCTGATCCGACGATGTAGAAACCGCCATGGATCCAAAACATAACGGGTAGTAAAGAGTCGTTGGTCTGAGCCTGAAATACAAACAAGGATTCAGTCAGGCTGAAAGAGAGAGAGAGAGAGAGAGAGAGAGAGAGAGAGAGAGAGAGAGAGAGAGAGAGAGAGAGAGAGAGAGAGAGAGAGAGAGTTTTGTGTTCCGGTAGGACATTTCTGTACCGCAATTAATAAGATGTTCACAAAGGCTCAGATGCTTGGTTTAAAATCGACCTAACTTTCAGGCCACGTGACCACATCTTGCTAAGCTAGGGTAGAAACATGAATAAGAAATCTTGAAATCAAGAACATGAGCTTGATACAAGGTGTGGTTTATTTGGAGAACTTGATTGCAAGCGTGCAAAATCAAAATCAATGCACTTCATAATGCAAACATCATGAGTCATATATTCATGTTTAGGGATATAAAATAAAAGCTTTCCTGTCTTAATTTGCTTCATTGTGAATGGGAATGTATATCAAATAATTGTGCAAGGGATTGTTGGGAATGTTGCTGCAGTTTATTTTCTCTAGCTAATTTGCGAAAATGGCCATATTCAGTGTCGGCATTTTTCGGAAGTTTTCCACAGTCCTGGGCGTCACCTTTATCCAACCACCACTACAAAAACAAACAAACAAACAAAAAACAAACAAACAAACAAATACGAAATCCGAAATTCTGTCGAAATGAAGGCATGGTTTTCTGCGAGTTTAAACAGGTTTTGGCGTTTCACCGGCTGCTGACGCCAAAGAGCATCCCTGACCATGGTATTGTACCAAGGGTAACACTTGGCTCATATTCTTGCTTAAGTTTGGAGAGAAGATGTTTACCATTGGATCTAAGTAAGAAAGAGTAACATTTAATTGACTCATATTTATTTTCACGTTTGGAGAACATATGCTTAACATGGTGGTGTATCAAAGGTTACACTTGGCTCATATTCTTGCTTACATTGGGAGAGTGGTCGTATCGCATTAACAGTAACACTTGGCTCATATTCTTGCTTACATTGGGAGAGTGGTCGTATCGCATTAAGAGTAACACTTGGCTCATATTCTTGCTTACATTGGGAGAGTGGTCGTATCGCATTAACAGTAACACTTGACTCACATTCTTGCTCACGTTTGGAGAGTGGATGCGGAACATAGCATTGTATCGAGGGTAATACTGGTGGGAGAGTAGGCGTTTAACATCGTTTTATCCTTGGCCAATATTGCTCACGTTTGGAGAATAGATGTTGAGGTACAGACAGTCCTCGCTGATGGGCAGGTCGAGGGTTTTGTTGCCTCCAGCCAGCTGGGGACACATTGCAGAGAACCTGGTGGAATCTCGGGTACCCGTCCATGATGCTGGGGGTTGTGGGGCTTTAAATCGGAGTGGACCTGAGAAAAAAGGAATGAAGACAAGATTCAAGTTAGTTTTGTTTAACGTTTTGTCATATGATAATCGAATGGTGTCATGTTTATCCTCCTGTCTATGAATGCATGAACGTACTTATCAACAACCTGACTTCAGATAGAGAGGAAGCGTGCGCACATACACCAAGACCTAGACCGTAGCACAGACCCGTCGCGATATAACCTTGAATGGTTGAAAACGACGTTAAACACCAAATAAATAAAGAAAGAAAGAAAGCACAGACAGTCAGTCAGTCAGCCAGCCAGCCAAACACAGACACACACATTCACATTCACACACACACACACACACACACACACACACACACACACACACACACACACACACACACATACACACACACACACATACACACACGCACGCACGCAAGCACACACACACACACACACACACACACACACACGCAAACACACATACACACACATACACGCTAACACAAACACACACTTAAATTTAAACTAAAATTCTGTAAACAAATTCTTGGGGTACATAAGAAAACTATGGTAGTACCAGTACTAGGAGAATTAGGAAGATTCCCAGTTAGCATTAAAATAATATGTAATATCATTGCGTACTGGTTACACATATTGGATCTTCCAAAAACATCTCATCTGAGCAAAGTATTATAATCTTATGTACACCAAAGGCAGTGAAACATATCCATGGATATCATTTGTAAAACAATTGTTAGAAGTCATTGGATTAGATCATGTGTGGAAAAATCAATCCACTTTTAATGTCAAAAGGTTAAAATATGTTATATGTCAAAAATTGGAACTCCAATATATACAATTCTGGAAAGGTCAAATAAGAAGTTCACCAAATACATTTTCTAGATAACTGCATAGAAAACAACCAATTACGAAAATCTTTCATGAGTAAAATTAATCGACCTATATATTCATATGCTGTACCAAGTCAACTTTTGCAAGTAGACAAAGTACAAACTAAATTGGGAGAATTTGTATATAATTGCTTAAAAAAAAAGAAACAATGTAATCATTTGGTTATTTATCTTCCCGTGTCTTATAAACACTACGTTTCATGACAATAAAGTTTATTCGTATTCGTTATTCGTATTCGCATTCACACTCATACACACACACACACACACACACACACACACACACACACACACACACACACACACACACACACACACACACACACACACACACACACAGACACACACAAACGCACACACACGCACACACACACACACACACACACACACACACACACACACACACACACCAGCATACCGACAGGAGGAGCAGCAAAAGGGATGCCGAGGAAGGTGTCCAGATAACTCGTCTGTCCAGTGCTGACCCGCCTTCCCCTCAACTCTCCGTTCTTTGTTGTCACAACCACGTCCTCCGACACACACAGTGGTATGGTGGTAAGTACAATAAACGCTACAGTCACTACTGTCATCTTGCAACACACTGTGTAAACAAAGATCAGAAATAAAGGTAGATCACAATTAAAATCCTCAATTGCAAACTTACAAGGAGAGAAGATACAAAGACACGCTACGAAACTAAGACTGGCAGCACTACGTACATGAATATAATACACTACAACTGTGCACGGTTTCAACAGTACGAGTTAAGTCTGTTTACATTATTCTGGGACAAAGCACTGTTATATCAGGGCAAGTGAAACTGAACAATACACTACTAAGTATGTCAGTGCGATAGTTAAAATTGTGCAGCGCAAGATAAGGGAATGATCTCATACAGGCTACCATCCGGACATATAAGCCAAGTCGCGTGAACCCCACCGATATCAAAACATCCGGTCAATCTGTCGTCCTAAGACTAAAAGATCAACATGGAAAACCGTGGAACAGTCATCACCGAGACGAGTGAGGCATGATTAGCCGAAATTCGAAGACTAAGATGGATCGAGCTGGTTTCCGCTAAGCATAAGGCATAGGATGCCAAGAAATGCAATGCAATCAATGTTGAATCAGTTGCTAAAATTTTAGTTTAATTAGAATATGTGTGTGTGTGTGTGTGTGTGCGCGCGCGTGTGTGTGTGTGTGTGTGTGTGTGTGTGTGTGTGATATATGTATTTTAAATCCATGCATATGTGTTGTAAGTTTTGTAAACTGAATAAGTTTTCTTCGATGTGTATTACTATTTGATCTGGCATTGTGTACAGAATTATTTATTTGTGTATGTTTTATTGAGGCGCTAAGAACTGTTTTAGGATTTGTGCCATATAGGTATCATCATCATCATTAATATTATTAGAATGTTCGAGAGTTAGTGGTTTAAAACAGTTCTTGTCGTCACCTTGCCCCTACTTTGAATATTTTTTTTGGCAGTTCTTCCAAAATGACGGCAAAATGTTCGGCTATTTTAATTTAGTTTTGGTGTGTTTTGCCAACTGCCGTTGCCAACTGACATAGAAGAAAATGGAGATGAGCAAATAGCACGCCGGACGTGAGATTTACTGTGCTGCTTCCAAGGGAGGTTACTGCTGTGGGTGCAAATGACGCGAATATAGTCATGGGTTAATCCGCTGCATGCAATGTAAAATTGCCTTTTGCCTGGCAATTCCACACACGCCGACAAACAGATAGACACACCGACCAGGGGTAGACTTCAAGCAGAATAAAAGCAAGAAGGCTGATTTTGTGTGAACTCTTATTTACTTAGTTGTTGTTATTCATCAGTTTGGAACAATGGGAAGGTGACCTGTGTTAAAAAAAATCTCGAAACATCGTGCCTTGAATCAAAATTAAAAGTTGTGAGTTTGCTCTTCGGGTTGAAATAGCAAGGGTGTTTTTTGGACTGAAGGCTTGCTGTTGTAATCAGTAGGTTTTTCATCAGTCATGAGTTCACGTATGTCGATTTCAGATGGGAGAACGAGTTGTATAAAACCACAAATACTTGCATGAAAGTAATAAAGCAACAACGAAAATTCACGTCGCTTGATCATGGTAGCTGTATGCGTATGGAAAACATCCTAGAGCGTGTCTAATGTTCACCAGAATCATGCATTTTAGTGTGATGTCACTGTTGAGCTCTTCATCGGTTTTCTTTTTTCATTACATTTAGTCAAGTTTTGACTGAATGTTTTAACATAGAGGGGGAATCGAAACGAGGGTCGTGGTGTATGTGTGTGTGTGTGTGTGTGTGTGTGTGTGTGTGTGTGTGTGTGTGTGTGTGTGTGTGTGTGTGTGCGTGCGTGTAGAGCGATTTAGACCAAACTACTGAACCGATCTTTATGAAATTTTACATGAGAGTTCCTGGGTATGATATCCCCGGACGTTTTTTTTCTTTTTTTCGATAACGTCATATCCGGCTTTTTGTAAAAGTTGAGGCAGCACTGTCACACCCTCATTTTTCAATCAAATTGATTGAAATTTTGGCCAAGCAATCTTCGACGAAGCCCGGACTTTGGTAATACATTTCAGCTTGGAGGCTTACAAATTAATTAATGACTTTGGTCATTAAAAATCTGAACATTGTAAAAAAAAATATTTGTTTATAAAACGATCCAAATTTACGTTCATCTTATTCTTCATCATTTTCTGATTCTAAAAACATATAAATATGTTATATTTGGATTAAAAACAAGCTCTGAAAATTAAAAATATAAAAATTATTATCAAAATTAAATTGTCGAAATCAATTTAAAAACACTTTCATCTTATTCCTTGTCGGTTCCTGATTCCAAAAACATATAGATATGATATGTTTGGATTAAAAACACGCTCAGAAAGTTAAAACGAAGAGTGGTACAGAAAAGCGTGCTATCCTTCTCAGCGCAACTACTACCCCGCTCTTCTTGTCAATTTCACTGCCTTTGTCATGAGCGGTGGACTGACGGTCCTGAAAAATTGCATTGCCTTCAGTTTCATTCTGTGAGTTCGACAGCTTGACTAAATGTTGTATTTTCGCCTTACGCGACTTGTTTCTATTTACTAAGCTGTAATTCGACTCCGTCTCTGACACTGTTGTGGGTAAGAGGGCAACCTGATTTCTTTTCAAGCATTTGTATGGCTTCAGTTACTCCGTGGGGTAGTGCTGAGATACTGTACTCAGCCCAGGACGTTAGAAAGAGGACTGGCAATTTGCCACATTACCTAAACGGGATTTTTTCTCACATACTAAAAGCGACATTGTTGGGTGAACAATACAGTCTGTGTATTTTAAGGTTTGATTGAATGAAAATCTTCCGTATGAAACAACGAACACTACTTGTATGGGAAAAGTACAAACTAAACACGGATAAACCGGCGCTGGGTCTGCTCTGCATATCTCTCGAATAAAGGTGTAGTTGCTTTTTCTTTTGTGCGAACAATCTTACTTTTTTAAACAAATTAAAGGCACCGGAACTGCAAGTGAGATACTGTGATCATACCAAAAGTGCAAATGCATAGCATCTGAAAGGACACTTTTGGACTAACACAGGTACGACGTTGCTTTTTGATACACGAATTACACCTATACCACTAACCAATATATGTGTCATACTGCTGTGGATCAGCCATGCCTAACGAAAGAGTTCTTAAAAAAATACAAACCCAACAACAATTCAACATTGTGCATGTAACTGACATTTCATCTGCGCAAATCATGTGCCTGTGTTGTTGATTGAAATGTTTGTTCAACTTATGTTCGTGTCTGTGTGTGTGTGTGTGTGTGTGTGTGTGTGTGTGTGTGTGTGTGTGTGTGTGTGTGTGTGTGTGTGTGTGCGTGCGTGCGTGCGTGCGTGTGTGTGTGTGTGTGTGTGTCACTGTGTGTGTATCATTATGTGTGTGTGTGTATGCGTGCGTGCGTGCGTGCGTGTGTGTGTATGTGTGTGTGTGTGTGTGTGTTTTGTTTTACCGCGAAGCATACTTTTCCTGGTAGCTTCCTGCCTGCTTACGTATAGACTGATAGCGTCGTTGCATAACGCTGCAAACTCAGCGACAAGACCTTGGCCTATATATTTTCAGTGGGCACGAGTGTGAAACCGGAATCACATTTCCTCCTCACAATTGAATAACCCCACGTCCTGACAAGTCATGCGCCTCCGCGTTCGGGCAAATGCCAAAGTGAAAAAGGTGCGCATTAGCTAGGCTATGATTGTATCTTGCTCCTGGTGTTATTTAAACTGACATAATATTTACGTGTCTGCGAACATTCGATGTACTTGTAGATAAACGTTATATCTCGCCAAGTCCTTTTCGGTTCAAAACCTGGTCATACTACTGAGAACGAAAGGACATGTTGCTACATGAATATATATATTTTTCATTCTGCAAAAAGCATGTGGCTGTTGGTCTGTCTGTTTGTGTGTTTGCTGTCTTTGTTTCTGTCCGTCTCTCTCGCTCTAAATTGACTTATTATAGAACTGCAGGCTAACTTTGAGCATATTCTTGTCAGACTTGCCACTGTACACATCTTGTATTGTACACATCGTCCATCCACAAGTTTTGCATTCGATTAATTGAAAAATTCAGAAAGAATAATCTTAAAACCTCTTAATGCGTGTTGTTGTTTTTAATCAAAGACAGAACAAGAAATAATCTTGGTGTTTGTCTAATATGCAGAAGTTTGTTTTCTCTTACAGAAGCGTTATTTTGCTGAGCGTGACAATGGAAACAACACAAAGTTCACGAAACGTAGCAAGCACATCAGATACTGCTGAAAGCCACGCCAAAGAAACAGACGAGGATCATGACCAGAGAACTGTTTCCCAAACTGAGCAGAAAACTGTACTAGAACCACCATCTGAAATTCAAAACCCAAGCATAGTAGTACCAGAACCAGAACAGCCGGTCGAACAAGTACCCGCTACAGAACAAGAAACGCTCGAGTCGAGACAACCGAGCGAAGAACCAGAACTGTCAGACGAAGAAGCACCAGCCACAGAACAACCAAGGATATTACCAAAACCGGAACAACCAAGTGACATACCAAAACTGGAACAACCACATAAAATATCAGCACCGGAACAGCAAAGTAAACTTCTGGAACTGGGACATGCAGGTGAAATACTGGAATCAGAACAATTGGGTAAAGCAGCAGCAACTTCGGAACAGCAAGGTAAAATGCCAGAAATGGAACAACCTATTGAAATAACTGAATTCGAACAAAAAGGTGAGGCAGTATCCGACGCGAGAGAACAAGTCCTAGACGCGGGACAACGAGACGGAATACCAGGTCTTGGACAGCCAAGCGAAGACATGGAGCTAAAACAACCAAGAGAAAATCGAGAATCGGAACAGCAAGAAAATGCAGTACCACCTGAAGAACAATCAGGCGAAGCAACAGAGGCTCGTTCTGACGTAGTGACCATCACTAGTGGAGCTCAACCTGCTGTCAGTGCAGCACAGCAAGGTTTCGGCGTGCGAAACTCCTCCAAAGATGTGGAAGGAGGATCACAGCCAGATCAAGAACCACAGCTCAAGTTTGAACGTGAATCAGGACGCCTACAATGCCCCAGTTCAGAGTCCGAATCGATCTCAGAAACTGACTCACAGTCACGACTTGTCGTTGACCAGGCCGAAGTTTCGCACCATGGCCACAGGTCAAAGGAAGACAAGGACATGGGAAAGTACAAGATCTTTGTCATCGGTAAAACTGGAAACGGCAAGAGTTCGTTGTGCAACAAGATTGTAAGAGGAGAGGGCTTCCCAACCGGTCGCAGCTTCAAACCGGTGACCACAGAAACCAGAGAAGAAACAACTGTTCGTTCTGGGCTGGATATCACTGTGAGTGGAATTGAACTCATCTAAAATCAAAATGTCTTTATTTTTGATCTGGTTGCTTGATGGTGTTGGTGGTTGGCAGTTGTGGTTGCAGTGGTGGTGGTTGAGGTGGTGGCGTGTAAGACTTTTAGTGCATGTATGTTATTTCCCAGTCCTCCCCCCCCCACTCGCCAATATCGACGTGAATGCGTTTACATATATCTGTTAGATATTGACGAGGAAAGCATTTGATAATTGTTGTTGACATGACAATAACGTTAATATTCAGTGTTCTACTGGCTGAACAAAAAAGGAAGATAAGTGTATGGAACGTTTGATTATGGACAATACGAAAGATTTTCTAGAACCTGAATCTACTGACATGATCTTTAAAGTGGAGGAACAAAATAGACAACTAGCAAATACTAATGAAATGCCATCACTAAGTTTGGAACGTTAGCAGTCTTTCTGTTTTGGATGTGTGCTGGCTAACGAAATGAGACGGTTACTGAATATACAAAAGCGGATTTGTCTTAACATGAACACATCAGATCGTTGCATTAAATCTGGCATTATGTGTAACTCAAGTCCAGAATATTAGCGTTTGTTTTGTTCTTTTTATTTTAGAGAGAGAATGATACAGTGCACTGTCCTCTTGTACTTACCTACTTACTGCCCATTATGCCGGTTGGCATGTATGGCAGCAACAAAGGACAATGTCCTCTTGTAATCGATTGTAATTTTGTTTTTCTTCAGGTAGAACTGCTTTTTCATGACGAAATGAATAAGCTTCAATTCAGAGCCCAAAATTTATTTTTATGCAATGCAAAACTGTGTACAGACAGCAGTCTTTTCATACTTTAAAATTGTGGTATTGGAAACTAAGACTCCGACGACACTCTCTGACAACGTTCCTCAAGGATAATTTTTCTAAAGTTTGTCTACTGTGCTCTATTTATTGCTTTCATATAATAAATACATGATAAACACTATGCACAATTACTTTCTTGCCCTGCAGGTGGTCGACACACCAGACATAAGCAGTGAAAGCGAGTCCAAACAGAAAGAGATTGTGGACAGCTGGAAGGAAAGTGCTAAAGGCTACTACTACATGGTCGTGCTGACTGTTCGCTGTGACGCCAGGTACTCCCCTGCAGAGTACGAGGTCTACAGACAGATCAAACAGCTATGGGGGCACGACCTTGTCAAGAGACTCGTGGTGGCCTTCACCTTTGGTGACACGCGCGAGGACCAGAGTCTGGACATGGAACATGAACTGGCGAACGTCTGGCCTGAACTCAAACACGTCATGAAGGATGCCAACAACAGATTTGTTGTCTTCAACAATGAGGTTAGGAATTTCAGATGTATCTATTTCTATAATGAAGTTGGTGTTTCTGAGACTTATAGTTTTGTTTAAGGAGAACAGGGTATGGACTGCTGTGACTGTTTTAGAGACTTGGAGACTGACTGTTTTTCTGTCAAAAAGGTGATGTTATGTGCAAGTCGACTGTGTCGCTAAATTTTGCAATTTGATTTGATTGTAGACTGTAGGGGAGATATTGCTGCTATGGTCCCAAATTTAAGCCATTGGATAGTTTAATAACTTGCCAAGTAAATTGAGGAGAAAATAAAGTACACATAAGCTGTATTCTGATATTAAGACTGAATCTACCTACCTTACCTTTTCTTGATTGGTAACTTGACGATCTTCTCCTTGGAGAAGGTAGCTTTTGTTAAACAAACACCTTAAGCAGAGGCTGTGCACACTTGAAAAATTGTTCAAGCTTGTTCAAAAATAAGCACTGTGAATTTCTGTAACTATAGAAAGCTGTATTCACTTTGTTCACAGGCTGGCAACATGGATGACACTCCAGTGAGTCGGCTGATAGAAAACTTGACACGACTGCAGCTGAAAGGGGCCAACAAGATGTCCATGCCTTTCAAGGTCTTAATTGGAGCAACTGGCTGTATGATTGCAGGGTCCTTCGTTTACTTGGTTTTCATTTTAGCAAACATTGATCCTATTGGAGCTTTCATTGATCTTATGGCGGGATAACAAGCGAACAGCTTCTTGCCAGTGACAGCGCAGAAGAGAACAAACATTACTAAAAATAAGTATGCACATTTTTTAAAGTAGGAGATGCTTGGACATCCACACAAACCTGGTGTTGTAGAAAAACAAAACAATGAATTCGTATTGCTAGCGGCTTTTGCGAGCTTGCACTAATATCTGGAGTGTGTCGTGCTTGCAAGACATTTGAGCAATACCAGAGACGGTTGTTTGTGGACAGGCCATTCATTACTCCAAACCGGCACGGTTGGCCTAGTGGTAAGGCGTCCGCCCCGTGATCGGGAGGTCGTGGGTTCGAACCCCGGCCGGGTCATACCTAAGAAATTAAAATTGGCAATCTATAGTGGCTGCTCCGCCTGGCGTCTGGCATTATGGGGTTAGTGCTAGGACTGGTTGGTCCGGTGTCAGAATAATGTGACTGGGTGAGAAATGAAGCCTGTGCTGCTACTTCTGTCTTGTGTGTGGCGCACGTTAACTGTCAAAGCAGCAACCACCCTGGTCGTGGTCGGCTGGGCGTTAAGCAAACAAACAAACAAACAAAATTCATTACTCCGTTTTCGTATTTACTGTTTTTTTCCGCTGCTATGACTGTTTTTGATACGCTAGATTATCCTGTAAGCGTAATTGGCACATCTGACAACGTCGATTAGCAGCAATGCCGAATTCACTGAAACTGTGCTTTTTTTGGTTTGTAATCCTAATTAATGCTTTGTAACGAATCACTGTAACCTTGCTAATAATTACAGAATATCTGTTCAATAGTACTGTAAACTACCTTGTAAGCGCCCAGTATTGTGCAAACGCCCATCTCCTACTTTAGATCAAAATGTACCTTGTAAACGCCCATTCCCCACATTTGTTCCAAAAGTGTCAAAAAACTAGTTGATTCTTAACCTCTTCACAAAATACAGAGATATTATTCGAGGGAATAATGACAAGGTGCTGCAATGCAGTCATTCCTTTGAGTTAATACTTTTGCCACTGCAGTGTCTGGATAGCCATGTCCAAAGTGGACGAAGATTTGAGGGGCTTATCTAAGGTGTAAGAGGTCGACAACGGGGGTGTAAAGAGTGAACGTACTATTTTTTTAATAGGCTGTGTTTGACACGTATGATCTGACCCCCGTCCCCGATTTTGAGAGATCACTTTGATCACAAATCATTTGACCACAATTATGATATTTCATTGTGTGAAAGCTAATGAGTTTTGTTCAGACACATGCACTGCTGCTCGTAACGCTGGATACACGAAGCAAATCTTGATTCATCACATTCATTTGGTACTTATTCTAAACAATAACACAAAGGGATTGTTGTGGTTTGTTTCCATGTTCCATTCTGGCGAGGCACTTTCACACACACACACACACACACACACACACACACACACACACACACACACACACACACACAAACACACACACACACACACACACACACACACACACACACACACATACACACACACACACACACACACACACACAAACACATGTGTCACAGAGAACGAAAGAACGAACGAACGAACGAACTTACTTTATTACTCAAGGATGGAGATTTTAGGCTGACGCCTAGTCTTACAATCTGTCCCTGCTAAAACTAAACATGTATACAGATGGATACAATGACAATCGTAACCCGACACGATGTAAAGATTAATCATGCAGAGAAAGAGACTTAGAGTACAGACATTTTTGCACAGAAATGAATCCTACTGCATGTATCATTCTCATACCAAGTGATCAAATACCGCTACTTCTTACGAGGAAAAGATTCTGCACAAAGTAAGGTGGGTGGGGGCTTACAAGGTAGTTTACGATATATTTTTTCCATTACATGGTTTACTCTAGAACAAATATAACCATGTGCAGATTATCTTTCTTTCTTTTCTTTCTTTATTTGGTGTTTAACGTCGTTTTCAACCACGAAGGTTATATCGCGACGGAACAGAACTGTCTCCCTAAAAACGAATAGCCTACACATTTTTTTAAAATGCTTTTGGGCCTTTATTGACGGAAACATCTGAACAGGTCGGTAAGAGGAAAGCAAATGGACATGAACATTAATTTTAAATAATATTTTTCGTGTGTGTGTGTGTGTGTGTGTGTGTGTGTGTGTGTGTGTGTGTGTGTGTGTGTGTGTGTGTGTGTGTGTGTGTGTGTGTGTGTGTGATGGCAGTTTTTCAATATTAGACATTATGGATACTGAATATCAAACTAAGTACATCCAGTAAGACTGAGGAAAAAATCAGGCAGATAATCTCATACTCAGCTAATCAAGCGTTGAAAAATTGTGCACTATGAAAATCCTTGACTTGATTATTACCGAGTTAACGTTTTTCAAAATCGTTTTCACTCCCAATGTGTTAAAGACAAAAAATAAGAGAAAAAAAACCCACTCAACCTCATTAACCTCTTGATGAGCGTCTCCAATGAATCGAGTTTAATTTCAGGAACTTGGTGCATTCCCCGCTTCAAATTTAATCAACAAATCAATGTACAACTTTCAGTAAAAATATTTCTAGAGGTTAGACAAAACAACACACACACACAAAAACGACCAACCCACCAACCAACCAAAACAAAAAACAAAAACACACACACATTTATAACAGAAAATGACCTAACAAACAAACAAAACAAATCATACTGCCTAAATCAAATGTTTGAATTGTTCCTACGTAAGTGTCAAAAGTAAACCACCCCTTCACACATATGAATCTCATTTAATGAGGTAGGGTCAAACCACAGGCCAGCTGCTGAGGCCTCGGAAAACATTTGCCACCACTCTTGATTACGCTAATAATCATAAGACAAACACAATTCTGGAAACGTTTTTGGTTTCCTCGCTTTTGACGTAAGACATTTCACTTTTGAATAGAAGCGACGCCTCGATCGCATTTCAATATTTAACAAAGCAGCTCTCTTAAACTGGTTTGACACAGCAAGCCATGTTAAGATTCTTCTTTTTACACTTAAAAACAGTAATACAGGTACACATATTAAGGAAATATAAATGTTAACCAAAATATGTGCGTATGTCAAGGTGAAAATGTGTTTGCTGAAATATATTCACACTCAAATCAACAACAGATAAATCTTGAGCAATCCAAGTATAAATACAACAACAACAGCAACAAAAACAAAACGATGACAAAAACAACAACAACAACAACAACAACAACAACAACAACAACAGCAACAGTTACTTACCTGTGCAAACAGGCGTCCCACAAGGCTCCATTCTAGGACCACTCCTTTTTCTTGTTTACATAAACGACATCGTCGATAAACGTCATAAATTGATATTATTTCACAAGCTCGTTCACCGCAAGGAGCCAAACTACTTATTTGCGATATTGCCACCATTAATATCAACTAATAACCCATATCACCGGCGCAGACCTCTAGACAGGAAAGTTCCATCGTTTAAAACTGAATTATACAGAAACTCATTTCTCCCATCTACAACACAACTCTGGAATTCTTTACCAGACTATATACAACTTAGTGACTCCCTCAGTGAATTTAAGCACTTTTTGTCAAAAAACGATTTAAGTCCGCCGTGATATTTTTATTCTGGAGATCGCATGTCACAAACAATTCACTGTAAGCTCAGGCTATATATAAGTGATCTTAATAACGATCTAGTGAGACGACACGTTGCTACAGATGCATCTTGTGACTGCGGATTCCCGTCCGAAACCGTAAAACATTTTCTACTAGATTGTCCAAATTATCGCGAAGCACGTCAAGAAACCATACATACCCTCCCTAATCACATCATTCACCTCCCCCACCTTTTAAACGGAGACAGACAGTATTCTCTAGATTTGAACAGAAACATTTTTTTGCACAGTACACTCGTTCATTGAACGTTCAGGCCGCTTTGGGCAAACCAGAATCAATGCTCCACAAGCCGGACAACAACTTTAATTTCTACACATCTCCTACCCATCCCTCTTCTTTTTATTCCTCTTCTTCCCCTCCTTCCTTCCTTTTACTGTCTTTCTTTATAATTATTATGCAACGTTTATTACGTTATTAATAGATTTGGTTTATTGAGACGAATTGTTCAGCCGTTACCGCCTTATGTTGTACTGTCATGCAAGAACACCACTATAAGCTTCTAGCTTGTTGCTGTTACCTGTGTATTTTGTATACATGTCATGATTGTAACCTTTGTTAAATAAACTTATGTTTAAACCAACAACAACAACAACAACAACAACAACAACAACAACAACAACAACAGCAAGTGGCGAGCAATGTAGTTACCGATCAAGGTTTTGATGTGTTAATTATTTGTGCCAAATACCACATCTATATTTTCAAAATGAAGAAAAAGATCCCTCATTTCCCGTCATTTAGTGGAAATATTAAGCAAGGATTTATTTGTGAAAAATATAACGCAGTTATAAATAATACGTTGAATACAATTTACACAGATTGGCGCTTGAATATGCATGTTGTGATGTAACCCTTACATATATATTGATAAAACAAATTGATTATTTTGCCCGCATGGCAGGAAGCAACGGCTAGTTTATTGTTGCTGTTTCTTTTTTTATTTTTTTCGAACACATTCTTGTTACCGCGACCACCGAGCCCCGAACCCCCCCCCCCCCCCCCCCCGGGTGTAAAACGTGTATTCTCTTTTATGAATTTGCTCCCTTGTCTGTGTCCTGTAATGTAAAACTTTTACATGTGAAAAAAACCTCCCCTAAAAGAGATTTAAAAAAAAAGTTATAGTAAAAAACCCAGCTCTTTACAAAAAAAGAAGAAATCCTGCACAATATAGTAAAAAAAGAAAATATCTTCAAATAGGCTTTGCCATCCCAGTCACTCTGGACAAACAGCCTTTGAACCGTTAGTAAAGTTGTAAAAAATAAACAAGCACAAAAAAACAATCAATCAATCAATCAATCAATGAAGCTTATATCGCGCATATTCCGTGGGTACAGTTCTAGGCGCTCTGCAGTGATGCCGTGTGAGATGAAATTTTATACGGCCAGTAGATTGCAGCCATGTCGGCGCATATTTACCTTTCACGGCCTTATTCCAAGTCACACGGGTATGGTAGACAATTATTAACTGTGCCTAAGCAATTTTGCCAGGAAAGACCCTTTTGTCAATCGTGGGATCTTTAACGTGCACACCCAATGTAGTATACACGGGGGGTGGTTCGGACACCGAAGAGAGTCTGCACACAAAGTTGACTCTGTGAAATAAATTTCCGCCGAACCTGGGATCGAACTCGCGCTGACAGCGGCCAACTGAATACAAATCCAGCGCGCTACCAACTGAGCTATATCCCCGCCCCAAACAAAACAGCAACAACAACAACAACTGCCAGCACTACTACTGTTACAAATACTACCACTGCGACTTATAGTGCTAAAACTACAGCAACTAAAATGAAAACTCATTAATCAACTCTTTTCACAAATGAACAAGTCGATTTACGAAGTACATGTACACAAACAGTAGCTATGCACAACACAAATAAAACCAGATAGACTTAAACTGAAATTGTCAAACTCAGTTACTTCATTGAAGAAATGCATATTCACACATATTTGTTTTAATTATTTTGCTTTTTAACCAAGTTTTAATAAAAATAAAACCACTAAAGTGTTCTTTAGTTTACTGCAAAGAACACAAGCAAGCAGACTTCAAATAATATGGAAAAAGACAAGAAAACAAACAAAGAACGTGTAGAAAGCAGGAAACTTTCAATAATCAGCGGAAGATGCGCATGTGATAAGTTGAGTCCAGCTTAAAGGATGGTGCAAAACTTGGCTACCAAATTTTGAAAAAAAGTCTTGGTCTCAGGGTCATCATACACTTTTCGCAGTGCTTCAACTCTTCCGGCAATGACTTCTTGTTTGATTTCTTCTAAACTTCTGTTAGTGGTCAGCATGAGATTATAACAACGCATGATAATGTCGTTTGAGTAGTGGTTTCCCTTGTTGGCTGCTTTCAGGCCCTTGATTTGTTCGATGAGCTGGTTAGCTTGGAACTGCTTATTTTCTGACCTGTTGTCGATTGCAACCACCCTTCCATTGCAATCTGTCAGCAGCTGCTTGAATGCGGGGTCCTTAGTGCTGTTTAAAAGTCCTTTTAGTACTTCATCACTCTCTGTGTGAGTGATGACGACTATCATATAATCTTGTAAGTCAGGGAAAAGCTCCTTAATTTCGCGGTACACCGAGACTTCAGCAGGTGTGAATCGGTCGTCACCTCGGAGGACAACCAGGATTGCATGGGGACCAGGCATCAGGAGTGCCAGGCTTCTTATGATTTCCTTTTGAATTTTGTTGATTGTATCCTTTTTGTCAGCAGAATTTAAGGGTTCAAACAGACCGGGAGTGTCCACGATCTGAAACACAAAACGAAGATTGCTTAATGTGATTGTATCTTCTTGAACACCCATTTCATTAGAAAGATGGTAAAAATACGTTACTTTACTAACGCTTAAACGAATGCACACTGGAACTATATTCGACTGTTTGGGATAACACCTATATCAGGGCCGGACCAAATGAGTTGTAAGGGGGGGGTTCCTCCTTTTTTTGGGGGGGGGGCAAATCAGCAAAGTGGTGAAGCCACAAGCGCGCGCCTGCAAAGCAGGCGCGCGAACTAGGGGGGTCCGGGGGCATGCTCCCCCGGAAAATTGTTGAAAAACGGTTAAAATCTGTGCAATTTGGTGCATTCTGGGCCTTGTTTTGAGGGTTAAGAGCAGCATTGTTTTGGTGCTAAAACTATTGAATAAAATTTGTTAGAAACACACACAATTTATTAAAAAAACCAACAACACTCAAAGCAAGGTACATGCTTTTTCCAGGGGTGGGGTTCCGGAACCCCTGGAACCCCCCCCCCTGGGTCCGGCCCTGTATATGTAAGGAAGAGAGATCTTTATTAGGTAGGTTCTTATATCGCTCCAAAATAAAGGGCATTCTGTTTTGTTTTACTGATTTTAGTGCGGGAAACAGTCCGAGTATATAGACACGGGCGCTACTGGACAATATTTATCTCCATTTTTCTGGTTTGATTTTTCAACAAGAAAGCAGCCATTTTGCCAATATTATCTATTTTGTTGTATCAGTGGTTTTAAAGTGTACGATTTCTGCAGGCACCCGATTGATCCTATATTGACTCACTCCAAAAGCCCTATATCGGGCATAATATGCTTTTGCTGCAATAATTTACGATAATAATTTCCATATTCCAATTGTCTTAAACAGGGCTGGGAGTTGCTGACCGTACCTTGTTTACTGTAGAATCGTCTTGCATTTAAATAACCATCCAAATTATGGTACCTTCAGCGCATTCTTTTCTGCATTATGTTGTTCTTTTTCTAACTGTACACCGTGATCGTTTTGACAAATTGTTTGAGTTTTCTTTTAGATGTGAGCTTTGGTTATGTTTGTTTTTTAACTAAAGGGTGTTGGTGAATATTTTCCCTGGTATTGTGTTCACGTGCTGAAATAATCTATTGTTTGTGTGATGAATGTCTCAATATAAAAACAGTATGCTGTTATGGGGACAATGTTTCCGCAGTTTGATTTAAATCGACTTAAAGTTAACCAGCACTAACATAAAAAAACTCCCAATGAGTACCTATTTATTCTCATCTTTTTTCTTTATCGTCCTATTACTTTTTTCTGGAGGAAAAAACCCCATGTGGAGACCCCTCAAAGTTAGGGTGCCGAATATAGAGCCTCCCACAAATGTCAATTTAACAAAAACTTCCATTTTACCATTTTACCTGTAATTCAAAATCAGGCGTCAATTTGACGTCAAGTAGGCTTTGCTGTGTCATTGCATCAAAGCCGCGATGTTCTGTGAAGGCCTCAGTTTTGTCGAGAATGCTGTTCCCCGTGGCGCTTTTGCCGACGCCTGTTTTTCCAACCAGCACAACCCTCAGTACTTTGTCCGGTTTAGCACTGAGACCTGTAACACATGACCCCACAACAAATATATATACAGCACCTGCCTTGTGTTGTGTTGCTCTTGTAGGAATGGACGTGGTGCGATAGCCTGATACCTAGTTCACAGCACAGTTACTTGATAAAGCCTCTCTCTCTCCCTCTCGGCGTATGTCTGTCTGTTTGTATGTATGTATGTATGTATGTATGTAAGTATGTATGTATGTATGTATGTATGTATGTATGTATGTATGTATGTATGTATGTATGTATGTATATGTATGTATGTATGTATGTATTATTTATGTCTGTGCGTGTTGTGTATGTGTATTTGTGTATGTGTGTATGTGTGTGTGTCTGTCTGTCCGTTTGTCGCTCTGTCTGTCTGTGTTTTGATCTTATATTAGACAGGCGCGTAGCCTATTGGTTAGGACGTCAGCCTTTCATGTGGAAGATTCGTAGTCGGAATACCGCCAGCGCCTGGTGGGTTAAGGGTGGAGATTTTTCTCCAAGGTCAACTTATGTGCAGACCTGCTAGTCCCTTACATTCACGCGCGAGACCTGGTGGGCACGAACAAGGTCTTCTTATCCATTTTAGACTTTGGTGGGTTGTAAGAATAAAACCAAAATCTCTCAGAATGCATTTCCCGGAATCAAAGTATGGCTGCCTCAATGAGAAGGGGGGGTATAAACTTAGAAGCCCATTCGTGCCATCAAGTGTACGTGGGAGTCGCAGAAAAGGAACGCAGAAGAAGAAGAAGAAGAAGAAGAAGAAGAAGAAGAAGAAGAAGAAGAAGAAGAAGAAGAAGAAGAAGACACAAGAAGAAGTAGAAGAAGAAGAAGAAGAAGAAGAAGAAGACACAAGAAGAAGAAGAAGAAGAAGAAGAAGAAGAAGAAGTAGAAGAAGAAGAAGAAGAAGACACAAGAAGAAGAAGAAGAAGAAGAAGAAGAAGAAGAAGAAGAAGAAGAAGACACAAGAAGAAAAAGACACAAGAAGAAGAAGAAGAAGAAGAAGAAGAAGAAGACACAAGAAGAAGAAGAAGAAGAAGAAGAAGAAGAAGAAGAAGTAGAAGAAGAAGAAGAAGAAGAAGAAGAAGAAGAAGAAGAAGAAGAAGTAGAAGAAGAAGAAGAAGAAGAAGAAGAAGACACAAGAAGAAGAAGAAGAAGAAGAAGAAGAAGAAGACACAAGAAGAAGAAGAAGAAGAAGAAGAAGAAGAAGAAGAAGAAGAAGAAGAAGAAGAAGAAGAAGACCAAGAAGAAGAAGAAGAAGAAGAAGAAGAAGAAGAAGAAGAAGAAGAAGAAGAAGAAGAAGAAGAAGAAGAAGAAGAAGAAGAAGAAGAAGAAGAAGAAGAAGAAGAAGAAGAAGAAGAGAGATCTTACCTTTAGCGAAGGCAGAGATGATGGCAGCAGTCATGGAGTCACGTGTATCGACGAACAGGATGCGATGGAGTGTGGTGGTTTCCAGCGGCCTGTCAAATCTGTTAAGGGCTGACAAGTAACTCTCTGCACACACCTCCTCTGGTACACCAAAGGTGCCTGGAAAGGGGAAATGACTACTGGTTCAACTTTCTTGTTTTCCTTCTGTCGGTCTGTCTGTCTGCTTGTCTTGCACACAGACAAAACACACACACAGAGACTCTTTTTACATAGAGGGGGCAATCGAGACGAGGGTCGTGGTGTGTGTGTGTGTGTGTGTGTGTGTGTGTGTGTGTCTGTGTGTCTGTGCGTGCGTGTGTGTAGAGCGATTCAGAGTAAACTACTGGACCGATCTTTATGAAATTTTACATGAGAGTTCCTGGGTATGATATCCCCGGACATTTTTTTTCATTTTTTGGATAAACGTCTTTGATGACGTCATATCCGGCATTTTGTAAAAGTTGAGGCGGCACTGTCACACCCTCATTTTTCAATAAAATTGATTGAAATTTTGGCCAAGCAATATTCGACAAAGGCCGGACTTTGGTATTGCATTTCAGCTTGGAGGCTTAAAAATTAATGAATGACTTTGGTCATTAAAAATCTGAAAATTGTAATTAAAATAATGTTTTTTATAAAACGATCCACAATTACATTTATCGTATTCTTCATCATTTTCTGATTTTAAAAACATATAAGTATGTTATATTTGGATTAAAAACAAGCTCTGAAAAGTAACAATATAAAAATTATGATTAAAATTTAATTTCCGAAATCGATTTAAAAACAATTTCATCTTAATCGTTGTCCGTTCCTGATTCCAAAAACATATAGATATGATATGTTTGGATTAAAAACACGTTCAGAAAGTTAAAAAGAATAGAGATATAGAAAAGCGTGCTATCCTCCTCAGCGCAACCGCTACCGCGTTTTTCTGGATTGTTAATGTCACTGCCTTTGCCACGAGCGGTGGACAGGTCTTGCGGAAAAAATGCAATGCGTTCAGTTTCATTCTGTGAGTTTGACTGAGCTTGACTAAATGTTGTATTTTCGCCTTACGCGACTTGTTTATTATCTGTCACTCGATTTCCGTCTGTGTCTGTTTGTCTGTCTCTCTCAAACACACACACATACACACGCGCGAGCACACACACACACACACACACACACACACACACACACACACACACACACACACACACACGAACACACACACACTCTCTCTCTCTCTCTCTCTCTCTCTCTCTATCTGTATTTCCCTTTTACTCAAATGCAGATATTCAAATACCTGATCACACTTCGTTCAAAAAGGCAATCAAGCAAATCACCTGAGCTGATGGCAGGCAAAGCAAGACTCGTGAGTCCCTGTTGAGAAGCCACTTCCAGGCACTTGAACACGGTGTCAGCCAGGCGTTGTTTACATTCGGCCTTATCCTTGAAGTCTGACCAGCGAGGTCCAACAGTGTGCAGAACTTTCCCACATCGAAGATTGCCTCCTGTGGTGACCGCAACTTCTGCCATCTTCAGAGAACGGTTTTGCTTGACGTACTGCTTCGCTTCATTGACGAGGTCTTCGCCCGCAGCAGCAGCGATAGCTTTAGAGACCCCGCCCTTCTGCTCCAAACTTCCTGTGTCACTGCTGACGATGGCGTCTTCTTCCATGCTGGTGATGTCAGCGTTGAACACTAGGACTCGGATTCCTGAATCGGTCTGGTAATCACCCATAGAGAATAACTGTGTTCCTCCAACGACACTTTGTGGAGGTCCTTGGTATTGTCCTCCCGACGCCATTTTAAACCTGATGAGAGATACAGCGCCACTGAACCGAGAACATAACTGAAGGAAGGAAACAAAATGAAGAGGAGAAGGTAGAATCACATCCAGGAATGAACAAGGAATCATTGAAGGTGTGTAGGAAAATACTCGGAAGATGTGTGGGCTGATTTTGTGCAACAAGACAAAATAGAATAGACACACACAAAAACAAAGAAACACAAAAACGAAAAGAAGCAAGAATTGATTTTCTCTCATTCAAACTGTGCATGCAATTTAGTCCAGGAACCCATATACGCATATTTTTTAGATTTTTTGTCTCACCTTGTTTCTACTTACAAGTACAGAATGCATCCGTACTGCTATATGTTCGCCAACAATATACTGTTGTTAACACGTTATTTGTTAACATTTTCAAAAGGATTGTAAAAAATGGATAGGTCACCTATTTATCCCAGTCTGAATGGAACAATAACAGCATAAAACAAGTCGCGTAAGGCGAAAATACAACATTTAGTCAAGTAGCTGTCGAACTCACAGAATGAAACTGAACGCAGCAAGACCGTATACTCGTAGCATCGTCACTCCACCGCCCGTGGCAAAGGCAGTGCCCGTGGAATTGACAAGAAGAGCGGGGTATTCGTTGCGCTGAGAAGGATAGCACGCTTTTCTGTACCTCTCTTCGTTTTAACTTTCTGAGCGTGTTTTTAATCCAAACATATCATATCTATATATTTTTGGAATCAGGAACCGACAAGGAATAAGATGAAAGTGTTTTGAAATTGATTTCGAAAAAAAAAAATTGATAATAATGTTTATATATTTAATTTTCAGAGCTTGTTTTTAATCCGAATATAACATATTTATATGTTTTTGGAATCAGCAAATGATGGAGAATAAGATAAACGTAAATTTGGATCGTTTTATAAATTTTTATTTTTTTTTACAATTTTCAGATTTTTAATGACCAAAGTTATTAATTAATTTTTAAGCCACCACGCTGAAATGCAATACCGAACCCCGGGCTTCGTCGAAGATTACTTGACCAAAATTTCAACCAATTTGGTTGAAAAATGAGGGCGTGACAGTGCCGCCTCAACTTTCACGAAAAGCCGGATATGACGTCATCAAAGACATTTATGAAAAAAATGAAAAAAACGTTCGGGGATTTCATACCCAGGAACTCTCATGTCAAATTTCATAAAGATCGGTCCAGTAGTTTAGTCTGAATCGCTCTACACACACACACACACACACACACACACACACACACACACACACACGTACGCACATACACCACGACCCTCGTTTCGATTCCCCCTCGATGTTAAAATATTTAGTCAAAACTTGACTAAATATAAAAAGAGAAAAGGGGTCTGTATGCTTAAATGCCTCAAATATGTTATTTTGCTCCGAAGAAGTCATAGCAAGAGGAAACCCTTGCCAGTCAAAGGGCAATTTGCTATGCCGTTTTGAAACATGCTATATATATAGTTTCAAAAAATTAGAATAATGGGACAAAAACTAGACTCAAACAACCCTGGTATATATGGTCTCCAATAAAGGGCGTTGAACAGTTTTTCAAAGGTGATTTTTATTAAATATTTTAGATAGAGTAAAACTGAATTCAACTTGACATTGTCATAGGCCACTCTTTTTGTGTGATGTTATTTTTTGTGTCTTTGGGTTTTAAAAAAATGTATGGCTGCTTTTATTTAAATTTTTCCCTCAAGTATGTTCTTGAATTGAGCCTAAAGTTTTCACCAAACTTCAGTGCCAAAGCTTCGTGTGGCAAGCTTCGGAAAGTGAAGTCGACTTTGCTCAATACATTTCAGCCTTCTATTCAAAGACACCAGACTCCATCAATACTATCCACAGCATCTCCACCAGTTATCACAGAGTCACCAGAGCAGTGAGGTTCTGGGGTTCTTTGTCAGGCAAAGGAGTGGGAATACAATGAGATTAGCAAAAATGTAACCTGGAAAAAGAAATTGCTCTCACTCACTTCAACATCTTATTTTTTTCCTGGTGGCCTCATCACAAAGCAAACTATACACTAATCGCCATAAAAAAATAAACACATGCATGTGTTCAGTTTTTTATGGCGATTAATGTAGAAGGGCGTTGGAGTATTTGCAAGTTGGAGGTTAATGTTGGTTTACAGTCAATTTGAAATGTGTCTTCTGTACACCAGGGACATACAAGGTACATGGAATACAGTTACATACATCCACACACAGGATGCGCTATCCGTAGTTGTCTTCATTTGGAACAGACAGACACTTCTGATATGCATTATGAACTTAGCTAATAATTGTTGCGCTTGCAAGGTGTTGGCGAGGCAATGATTAATTAAGGTCGTTAATCAATGCCTCGTCAACATCTTGCAAGCGCGACACTTTAGATTGTACGTAATTTGTATTTTTGATCAATATATGACATTTTACAAAGATCAAGACAGTCAGTATTCCTCCGAGACCGTTCGAGGTGAACAGTGACTCTCGAGATCTGGGTAAAATGTCATATTTAAGGTCAAACATTCAAACAAACATTTATGAATCGATCGACTGTTACATTTCTTTTTCATTTTATCGATTGATCGCACAAAACATGTACTCTTTTGTAGTCTCTGCTAGCCGCCTTAATATGAGTTTTTGTCGGACTCTGACGTCACATGGCTCAAAGAAGGAAACTCCAATGTTCGATCCATACATAAGTTCATAATTCACATCAAATTGTCTGTTTGTCTACTTAAAAGTACCTCAAAAATGTCACGTTATGTTTTCTCATAATTAAACGTTCCAATAACCTACAATTTGTGTTATTGATTTTGTCTTTGTGTGAAGTTACCTACTAGCTATGCCTTGACGTTGCTGTTGATGTTGACACTAACAGCAGTTACACAAGCAAACTGGTGTGCATCTACAATAAATATGCAGTTCTCATCGATTGCCACATTATTTTCTCAATGTGCACTATATCTGACTTGTTTCGCAAGCAACAAACAAAAATTAACCAGAGCATTATACATTTTTCACCAGGGAAAAATTGAAATTTGTAACATCACATTTTCCTCATGAAGACCGAAAAGATCGACTCAGGGAAAGCTAAATAGACATACTTATGATACATATACTATTGATAAACCTCGGTAACTTAGCAGAGACAGTTGCTGTATTGTTATTACAAAAGCATGAGTTCTTTCAGCTTGAGTTTAAACTAATGTATCCGTTATGCAATGGTGAGGCATCTATATATATATATATATACGACTAGTGTCTGTCTGTCTGTCTGTCTGTCTGTCTGTCTGTCTGTTCGCGATGCACGGCCAAAGTTCTCGGTGGATCTTTTTCAAATTTGGACACCGTATTCAGTTACACCCCGGACACAACCTCATCGATGAGATATTTCAACACGTGCTCTCAGCGCGCAGCACTGTGCGCGCTGAACCGATTTTTGTTGTTGTTGTTGTTGTCGGGATCCTAGACCAGTAACTCTTCTTTATCTTCTCCAGTGTTTTCAGCCGCGATTATCTCCCTTCCTCCGTGTGGCGTCAATCCATATTCCCGTTACTACGTTACTATTTTTAGAAGGTCACTGCACGTTACTATTTTTAGAAGGTCTCCAGTGTTTTGCGCGTTTATCTCCTTTCCTTCGTGCGCCGGCGAAGCCGGCGTTTGCCGGGTCCCAGGCGCAGCCTGGTATTCGGCTCTACTTCTTCCCGGCGAAGCCGGTACCCGGCGAAGCGGGTAATCGTTTGCGAGGCGCTAATATCCACTTGGCGTCAAATCATGCATCCGCACCGAATATGCATACCAGCGCTCATTGGTTAATAACAGGATATTCGATGATTATTTTCCCGTGGGTAGCTTCCCTTTGCTGCAGAATATTTACATATGTTTTAGACCAATGAGCGCTGGTATGCATATTCGGTGCGGATGCATGATTTGACGCCAAGTGGATATTAGCGGCTCGCAAACGAAGATTCGTCCAAATGATGGTTAAAAACAACCTGCAACGGACGGAAGCTGAAAATTAAAGGTACATACAGTTCAAACAATCATTCAACTGTATTTATTTGACCTTACACAGACTGTAGGAAGAGGCAAACCGTCTTGAACAATATTTTTCCCCAGGAAGCGACTCCAAGAACACAGAAGACTCGAAGGTGAGTGACGTACCTTGTAGTCTTTCTGTGATAGTAGTAGTCCAGTGGACGATACCTTCCGCCTGTGGTCTTATATCGCGCGCGTATCTCCAGACTCGGACTCAAGGCGCAGGGATCTACTTATGCTGTGTGAGATGGACTTTTTTACACAATACATCACGCATTCACATCGACCAGCAGATCGCAGCCATTTCGGCGCATATCCTACTTTTCACGGCCTATTATTCCAAGTCACACGGGTATTTTGGTGGACAATTTTTTTTATCAATGCCTATACAATTTTGCCAGGAAAGACCCTTTTGTCAATCGTGGGATCTTTAACGTGCACACCCCAATGTAGTGTACACAAAGGGACCTCGGTTTTTCGTCTCATCCGAAAGACAAGCACTTGAACCCACCACCTAGGTTAGGAAAGGGGGGAGAAAATTGCTAACGCCCTGACCCAGGGTCGAACTCGCAACCTCTCGCTTCCGAGCGCAAGTGCGTTACCACTCGGCCACCCATGTCCTACGGATGTCAACAACTATCAACAAGTCGCGTAAGGCGAAAATACTACATTTAGTCAAGCTGTGGAACTCACAGAACGAAACTGAACGCACTGCATTTTTTAACAATGACCGTAGTCCGCCGCTTATGCAAAACGCAGTGAAACTGACGAGTCTGTTTAGCGCGGTAGTGGTTTCGCTGTGCTGCATAGCACGCTTTACTGCACCTCTCTTCGTTTTAACTTTCTGAGCGTGTTTTTAATGCAAACATATCATATCTATATGTTTTTGGAATCAGGAACCAACAAGAAATAAGATGAAATTGTTTTTAAATCGATTTCGGAAATTTAATTTTGATCATATTTTTTATATTTTTAATGTTCAGAGCTTGTTTTTAATCCGAATATAACATATTTATATGTTTTTGGAATCAGAAAGTGATGAAAAATAAGATGAACGTAACTTTGGATCGTTTTATACAAAATAAATTTTAATTACAATTTTCAGATTTTTAATGACCAAAGTCATTAATTAATTTTTAAGCCACCAAGCTGAAATGCAATACCGAAGTCCGGCCTTCGTCGAATATTGCTTTACAAAAATGTCAATCAATTTGATAGAAAAATGAGGGTGTGACAGTGCCGCCTCAACTTTTACAAAAAGCCAGATATGACGTCATCAAAGACATTTTTTCGAAAAAAATGAAAAAAACGTCTGGGGGATATCATACCCAGGAACTCTCATGTAAAATGTCATAAAGATCGGTCCAGTAGTTTACTCTGAATCACTCTACACACACACACATGTTGCAGACACAGACACAGACACAGACACAGACACACACACACACACACACACACACACACACACACACACACACACACACACACACACACACACACACACACCCCCGTCGCGATATAACCTTCGTGGTTGAAAACGACGTTAAACACCAAATAAAGAAAGACACACACACACACACACACACACACACACACACACACACACACACACACACACACACACACACACACACACACACACACACACACACACACATACACCACGACCCTCGTCTCGATTCCCCCTCTATGTTAAAACATTTAGTCACAACTTGACTAAATGTAAACAAGTCGCGTAAGGCGAAAATACAATATTTAGTCAAGTAGCTGTCGAACTCACAGAATGAAACTGAACGCAATGCCATTTTTCAGCAAGACTGTATACTCGTAGCATCGTCAGTCCACCGCTCATGGCAAAGGCAGTGAAATTGACAAGAAGAGCGGGGTAGTAGTTGCGCTAAGAAGGATAGCACGCTTTTCTGTACCTCTCTTTGTTTTAACTTAATTTATGAGCGTGTTTTTAATCCAAACATATCATATCTATATGTTTTTGGAATCAGGAACCGACAAGGAATAAGATGAAAGTGTTTTTAAATTGATTTCGACAATTTAATTTTGATAATAATTTTTATATATTTAATTTTCAGAGCTTGTTTTTAATCCGAATATAACATATTTATATGTTTTTGGAATCAGCAAATGATGGAGAATAAGATGAACGTAAATTTGGATCGTTTTATAATTTTTTATTTTTTTTTACAATTTTTAGATTTTTAATGACCAAAGTCATTAATTAATTTTTAAGCCACCAAGCTGAAATGCAATACCGAAGTCCGGGCTTCGTCGAAGATTACTTGACCAAAATTTCAACCAATTTGGTTGAAAAACGAGGGCGTGACAGTGCCGCCTCAACTTTCACGAAAAGCCGGATATGACGTCATCAAAGACATTTATGAAAAAAATGAAAAAAACGTTCGGGGATTTCATACCCAGGAACTCTCATGTCAAATTTCATAAAGATCGGTCCAGTAGTTTAGTCTGAATCGCTCTACACACACACACACACACACACACACACACACACACACGCACACACGCACACACGCACACACGCACATACACCACGACCCTCGTTTCGATTCCCCCTCGATGTTAAAATATTTAGTCAAAACTTGACTAAATATAAAAAAGGACAAAGCTACAATAATTGTTATTGTTCTTACCGCGTGCAGGTCAATGTCGTCCAGGAGCAGCGAGAGAATCAACAAGCAAAACCGTCTTGTTGTGGGTGGAAATGTGAGCTAAAATGTAGAAAGGCAAGTTCTGGGTGGGTTGAAGCACAGGGGCTTGTATCAATGTGCCGGTCGAATTACCTTCTCCAATATCCTTACTACACTTAGGCAAAAGGACAAGTGTACTTCAATCGACCAGGCACATCGATGCAAGCTCCTGTGGGTTGAAGGAGATACACCTGCAGTTTAAAGGGGCTTTTCTTCCAAGTTATCTTTTGAACACCGCAGGGGAAAAAAATTCACATTCAGCTTTTGGGTTGAATAATATTACAGACTCTAGAACTAAGAGTTTAATAGAACCATAATTATTTCATAAATGAGCATGCACAGAGTCAATTATGACTTATTTAATTACTATGATTATGGCGCATGGATCACTAGATTCGCGTATGTGTATCCTCCATGTTTACTATTTAAGGCACAGATCTTCCAGTGTAAACGATTCGGCTCACCAATTCAGATGTGGTCAGACAGTTACATAGGGTAAGGCCACCCCTCCACTTTGACACATACCAAAAGTGAACAAATTGACTGCTTTCTGCGCAGATTTGGAGTTAATTTCATAAGCTGCCACCAGAGTATTTTAAGAAATTAATCCATCAAAAATTCCAACTGTGCACACGAAGCAGTCAGGATGTTCATTTTTGTCCTTAGACCAAGATGAGCGATGTTCTTATCATTTCAAAAAGTAGTGTAACAATCGTTTAACAATCAAATGAAAAAATGGAAAGAATCTATCAGGTAGAGCAAGCAGGAAGGATTCAACTGTTCAGTGTACCTCTGGCCGCATTAAAATTAAACTGGGCAGCTATCCCAACAAATGTAGGATGATCAAATGTTATGTTCAAACCTAACAGAGAAACGATTAATTTCAACAAAATGCTACGTTTATGGAACGTTTATTGGTTGGTTGTTGATTGTTAATGTCCATTTAACCTAGTTGACTATCGGGACTGATTCAGTTCTTTCCTCAAACATGGTGGTCAGTAATTACCTCACGAATGATTTGAAACTAATAACATTTGGGTCTATCACAGCAATGAAGAAGTTTCATAATATGGAACAAGGCAAAGGTATCATATATCACGCACATTTGCAAAGACAGACTAGATACATGTACATCGAGGAGAGGTAGGATAACAGACTTGTCAGCAATCCAGCCACCAATACAAGAACTAGACACAGTTCTAAAGGAAACAAACACCAGAGAGGTAAATTAATTTTTAAAAAAAAATTTAAAAAGGGAAAAAAGAGACCCAGACTAGACAAGCGTAGTTACGTGCGTATTTTATGCATTTGCAAAGTTTCAAACAAGAAACGAAGCTCCAAAATCATCACAACAACCACCAACAAGGAGAAGATTATCTTTTCTCCCGGAGGAGGAAAGTAGAAAGCTACCTCCAATGATGGTTCCAATGCTATCAAGTGTTTGCCAAACACAGTCAGTCTTCCAGCAATATAAAAAGGGTGCTCGCTTGTCCTTCCAGCGTCACAGAACACAGTTTCAACGACTTACTTCCCGGTCGTTTCATAACACACGCCGTATCGTATGCAGAGAGTGTACACTTGTGCAGCGTTTCTGAAAACAGTTCTGACAAGGACAAGACTCACGCCGTGGATGGTGGCACGCCTAGTTTTTTCCACCGCAGGAACAACACCCAATTCGTTCCCCCGCACGCGGAAGCAAAATTGTTATCTCGCAAAGGAATTGCCCTGTGAAGGTACGTTGTGGCAAATCACATTATTAAGTATAGATATTCTGAAGCAGAATTGCCTAGGCTATATGTATAATATGTAACTTATGTCTTGTTGTGTACTCGTGAACAGTGGCGTTCGATTTTCTGCCGAAGTCCGTGAAAATTATACAGAGAGGTCTCAATTTCGTACAAATTAACCTAGAACTACCATTTAAAGCACTATTTTAATACTCACAGTTTAATCTTCGATACCTTGCAGCCTTGTATGCGCGTTTTTGGGCACCAGCATCGTGGATAAGCTGCTCTAATCTAGCGTTATTTTGTGGTACTCGATTCTCAGTGGGTAAGGTCCCCCGCAGACACCAGATAAGGTCCCCCGCATTTTTGCCGGAGTGCCTGCTACGCCCCCCCGCACATGCGCGCTGACAAAGCACATCATGCACAGCAAAACTGACCCGTTTGAAGCGTTTTTATTTGACAGATGGAGACCAGCGACCACACGCTATCTGCCGGGGAGGTGTCTGGGGAATTAATCGACAGCTACCTAGACATCAGTAGTGAGGTGACTATAGGTGAGACAGTCCCTTTACAGACTTCTACACCGAAGAAGGTTGGTCTCCTCCATTTGTGTGACGAATGCGGATCAGCATACAAACACAAGCGAACATTGGACAATCACAAACGTGAGAAACATGGCAACGAATCTCGTTTTGTATGCATAGTTTGTGACAAGAGGTTTGGTCGACAGGTAGATTACCAGGCTCATATGAACAAGCATGCAGGCACCAAACCTTTCCAGTGTGATGTTTGCAAAAAATCCTACGCACACAAACGCAGTCTGGACAAGCATATGTCTGGGTGAAAAGCCGGGGTTTGAGTGCCAAACCTGTCAAAAGTCGTTCATGAGAAGAAAGTATCTTCGTGACCACCAAATCACCCTCTCTAATGGCTACGCTTATTTATGCAATGCGTGCATGAAGCGGTTTAAGCATCGCTCTGGTCTTGCCAGGCATAGGCGTCGGGCTCAAGATGGAAACTGCTGTTAGACACCATGATTTCGTTTAGATTTATCCTGTTCTGTCGCTCCATTCACAGACAACACACAGACAACAAGAAATGTTGATGTTGTTTATTTCAAATGTAAAGCGTAAAAAGTATGTAAATCCCTTTTCTTTTTTAACAACACACGGAAACTTCAGTAAGTTTTTTAATGTTTACATTCTTTTTAATTTGACTGGCAAGGTTGTGATGAAAATCAACACGGTTAATATTCATTTTGAAGTTGAAACAGAATGGTTTGACAATCACGTTCTATGATTGTTTAATTTTTTATGGGCGTTCTTGAGTTATACATTTTAAAGACAATTGTACTTGCAGAATGTGTGTGTGTATGTGTGTGTGTGTGTGTGTGTGTGGGTGTGTGTGTGTGCTTGTGTACGTGTGTGTGTGCTTGTGTGTGTGTGTGTGTGTGTGTGTGTGTGTGTGTGTGTGTGTGTGATGTCCATACATGCATAAATATATATATATATACTTAGTATGTGTTAATCACAGAATCCAGGCTGAAATAAGTTTGCAACATGTGTAAGGATTAGTGAAGCTGTCTTTCTAAAGAGGTTACAAGGTGTGTTTGTTTTTCAAATGCAACAGGTGTTTTGTTCTGGATAATGCACTGTAACTTGAGTTTTTTGTTGGTGAAATAAAACAAATGAAAATCCAAAGTTGTGTAGCATTCATGTTTGTGCACCTGCACTAATCAAAAAGTTACAAGATGAAAGTTTACACATGTACATGTAATTCATTTTCTTGACAAAACTGTCATCGCTTTACAAGCATGTAACCACTGATGAGTATCTGCAAAGGGAAAAGAGTTCAACTTAATACAAGAATTGTGCAAAGCGATACACCATAAAAGGGTTTTATGTGAATACAAGTTCAAAACTAGATTATCTATGACATTCAAGAATAAGTGTGCTCGACAGTTTTATATGACACGCAGTTAATCAGGTTTGTTTTGTTTATTTAGACTGGTATAAATGTTTGTGACGTTTTTCCAGACCACAAAAAAAGGAAACAAGTCGCGTAAGGCGAAAATACAATATTTAGTCAAGTAGCTGTCGAACTCACAGAATGAAACTGAACGCAATGCAACGCAGCAAGACCGTATACTCGTGGTCCACCGCTCACAGCATTGGCAGTGAAATTGACAAGAAGAGCGGGGTAGTGGTTACGCTATGCTGCATAGCACGCTTTTCTGTACCTCTGTTCGTTTTAACTTTCTGAGCGTGTTTTTAATCCAAACATATCATATCTATATATTTTTGGAATCAGGAACCGACAAGGAATAAGATGAAAGTGTTTTTAAATTGATTTCGAAAAAAAAATTTGATAATAATTTTTATATATTTAATTTTCAGAGCTTGTTTTTAATCCAAATATAACATATTTATATGTTTTTGGAATCAGCAAATGATGGAAAATAAGATAAACGTAAATTTGGATCGTTTTATAAATTTTTATTTTTTTTTACAATTTTCAGATTTTTAATGACCAAAGTCATTAATTAATTTTTAAGCCACCAAGCTGAAATGCAATACCGAACCCCGGGCTTCGTCGAAGAGTACTTGACCAAAATTTCAACCAATTTGGTTGAAAAATGAGGGCGTGACAGTGCCGCCTCAACTTTCACGAAAAGCCGGATATGACGTCATCAAAGACATTTATAAAAAAAATGAAAAAAACGTTCGGGGATTTCATACCCAGGAACTCTCATGTCAAATTTCATAAAGATCGGTCCAGTAGTTTAGTCTGAATCGCTCTACACACACACACAGACACACAGACACACACACAGACACACGCACATACACCACGACCCTCGTTTCGATTCCCCCTCGATGTTAAAATATTTAGTCAAAACTTGACTAAATATAAAAAGAGATAGAGAGTTGAGTGCCTTTTGTTTTTGTTTTATAATTCTGCTTTGTTAAAAAGCACAGTCCTTCAAGTACAAACGATTCTACTCATCATATGAAGTCTTGCATGCCTGTCAGAGTATATCTCTGGACTCAAAGCAAAAAGTAACAATCTCACAGCTTCATGTGTAGAGTGGACATATTTATGTGCAATTCTTTCACACACACACACACACACACACACACACACACATACACGCACGCACGCACACACACACATACACGCACGCACGCACGCACGCACGCACGCACACCCACACACACACACACACACACACACACACACACACACACACACACACACACACACACACTAAAACAATGGTTAATCGGTGACTTATTGCTCGTGCCAAATGATGGAGTACATCTGAAGATGTCAGATGCCAATCACATCCATAATTAGTGGATTTACACAAAAATTATAGCTGTATGTCATTTTTTTCTGATAAACATAACGGCGGGGGATCTTACCCTTGTGGTGCGGTGGGGTGTAGTAGGCAAATCGACCAAGCTGCGGGGGATCTTACCCCGTCAAATTTCACTGTTGATCTTTGAACCGATCGTGAGTCTAAACTAAGCTAAGCTTTAACTTAAAAATGAAGAGCAGTATCCACAAGTAGATTGACTTTGACCAGCAAAAAGATTTAAGCCCTTCTGTTGGCCGTGCTTTGTGTTATTTTAACATTTTTAACGTGGGAGACTTGTCTTGATGACATTTCTTCTCTTATGCAGTACATGAGAGTGTAAATGGTAAGACAACTAGCTGATCCAATGCAAAATAAAGTACCGAACAGTATGATATAAACTTCAATACTAGAAAGTCTGGTTATGTACTATTTTAAGGCATTAATTTGGAGACACCTACCATGTTGTTCGTCTTGCGGGGGAACGAATTGGGTGTTGTTCCTGCGGTGGGAAAAAATAGGCGTGCCACCATTAGCTTTAAGTGCAGCTCACAGAACACATCTCATACACATTTAGCGCGACTTACTTCCCGGTCGTTTCACAACACACGCGTACTGATTTGCGAGCAGCAATCAATATTAATAATAATGCAAACTTTTATAGCGCTATTCTAGAAAAATGTCTACTCTTAGCGCTTTACAATACATACATCGACCAAGCATACTATACACGCACAGGCAAAGAAACCGACCAAACATAACCAACAAACTATACATGCACAGGCAAAGAAAGCGACCAAACATACAATACACGCACAGGCAAGATAACGACCAAACATAAACAAACATACTATGACCAAACATAACCAACATACTATACGCGCGCAGGCAAAGAGAACAATCAGCACATGTAATAATTACTGACAACTAATAATGCAGGCATACAATGACAGTCCAATACACAGCCTAAGCACAAGAACCACAGTAGGCTTCTATATAAAAACGTGTCAACGGTACTATTTACACACACACAAACAGTGCTGACACAAAGCGCAGAAAATATATATGGCCAAGAATCTGTCATGGCGTCGAAAGAAGAAAAGAGCCCGCTTGAATTATTTGGCAGGCTCCTGCTTCTAATAAACTTTTTTTGCAAAGAACATTTTTGTGTTGGATGAAAGAGGATGAATGGACGAACGTTTTGGTATAACATGGTGGCAAATTTATGCCGTAAGCAATGAATAACAGACTTGTGATTCCAACCTTACCTAGTCATTCTGGAGAAAAAAGCGTTACGCGATTTTGGGTGCTTTCAGTTTCGTAAGAACTGTACTCCGAACACGTGCGCGACCGGTAAATCCTTCATACAAACCAGACAGGAAATGAATGCAGTGTTTAATGAGACCAAAAATGAGCTCGACGGAGCTGCCAACTTCGTTCATTTCGCTTGGAAAAGTGATGCGAGATGTACGTTATTATCCTTGTGTAAATTCGGTATCGGTCAGTCAAACGGTCGTACAGTCCGCGGTAAATGTAAGATGGCCGCCAAAGATCGATTTCGAGGTTCACACAGTCTACTAAGTCTAAAATAATATTTAAAAAATTGCTTGCAATGCATGCTTTGTCTGTGATTCGTGAAAATCGACACGATTTGTTGATTTTGTGTAAAGAAAAATTACTTATAACCAAAATAAAACGTTCTCGTTTTGCCGAGATGTTGTAACAAGCGTGACCTAACTAGTCTCCCTTGGTCATTTGCATATGATCTATCAATGACAACAGGACTTTCACACCTACGTGCGAGATGGACGAGCCCAGCCCCACGGGTAAAGTGTGCATGGTCGTCATCCAAATAGTAACGTACATCACTTTTGAGAATGAAACTGCTATAAATCGAGTGATTTCTTACGAAACATGATAAAAACAATGTTTGAAAGGAAAAAGTATTCGTACCTGAATGATTCAGTCGAAAATCGAATGCTGTTGAATTTTTTTTTTGGGGGGTGGTGGTTTTGTGTAGGTGTTAGGGGTGCTTGGTTACCCATAGGTCTGTGACACTCTTAGTTTATATGATCAAAGCTCATTGGCAATTGCAAATATTCTTAGGGAGGTAGGTTAGTCATGCTTTCTAATTTTTACATTTAGTCAAGTTTTGACTAAATGTTTTAACATAGAGGGGGAATCGAAAAGAGGGTCGTGGTGTATGTGTGTGTGTGTGTGTGTGTGTGTGTGTGTGTGTGTGTGTGTGTGTGTGTGTGTGTGTGTGTGTGTGTACCCATATTTCCACAGGTTTGGTTGCCTAAATCACCATAAGGCAACCATCCACACGTGGATGGCAACCTAAACTGTGGATGGCAACCTGATTGTGTGGATGGTCGCTTCATTTAACACCGTTAAATTGACTTTTTTGACGGAAAGAATGTCATAAGAATGTTAAACTCTGGATGGCAACCTAACTGTGTGGATGGTCGCTTCATTTAACACCGTTAAATTGACTTTTTTGACGGAAAGAATGTCATAACAATGTTCAAAATGACATTCTTTCCGTCCTCTATAGGCGACGAAATAGGTCAAATTTTGTTCATTTTTTAGTGCAAAATTCTTCGATGCCGGAGCGAGTACTGCACCCAGTGCTGTTGTAGTGCAAGTGCACTAGAAAGGCACTACACCCAGTGCCGCCTCTTAGGTAACCATCCACACTTTAGGTGTGTGTGTGTGTGTGTGTGCGTGCGTGCGTGCGTGTAGAGCGATTCAGACCAAACTACTGGACCGATCTTTATGACATTTTACATGAGAGTTCCTTGGATTGATATCCCCGATTATGTTTTTAGTTTTTTCGATAAATGTCTTTGATGACGTCATATCCGGCTTTTCGTGAAAGTTGAGGCGGCACTGTCACGCTCTCATTTTTCAACCAAATTGGTTGAAATTTTGGTCAAGTAGTCTTCGACGAAGCCCGGACTTCGGTATTGCATTTCAGCGTGGTGGCTTAAAAATTAATTAATGACTTTGGTCATTAAAAATCTGAAAATTGTAAAAAAAAATAAAAAAATTATAAAACGATCCAAATTTACGTTTATCTTATTCTCCATCATTTTCTGATTCCAAAAACATATAACTATGTTATATTTGGATTAAAAACAAGCTCTGAAAATTAAAAATATAAAAACTATTATCAAAATTAAATTTTCGAAATCAATTTAAAAACACTTTCATCTTATTCCTTGTCGGTTCCTGATTCCAAAAACATATAGATATGATATGTTTCGATTAAAACACGCTCAGATAAACGAAGAGAGGTATAGAAAAGCGTGCTATCTTTCTCAGCGCAACTACTAAACCGCTCTTCTTGTCAAATTCACTGCCTTTGCCACGAGCATGAGCGGTGGACTGACGATGCTACGAGTATACGGTCTTACTGAAAAATTGCATTGCGTTCAGTTTCATTCTGTAAGTTCGACAGCTACTTGACTAAATGTTGTATTTTCGCCTTACGCGACTTGTTATTATTATTATTATTATTATTATTATCATGAGAGCTTATATAGCGCGAACCACAATTAACCGTTGCTCTCCGCGCTTTACATATTAATTTCTGCCGTTTGAAATTGAATTTTTTTACAGACAAACAGACATTTTTTACGCACAATATATAACGCATTCACATCGGCCAGTAAACCTCAAGCCATTATGGCGAATATTTACTTTTCGCGGCCTATTATTCCAAGTCAAACGGGTATTTGGTGGACATTTTTTATCTATGCCCATACAATTTTGCCAGGAAAGACCCTTTTGTCAATCATGGGATCTTTAACGTGCACACCCCAATGTAGTGTACACGAAGGGACCTCGGTTTTTCGTCTCATCCGAAAGACTAGCACTTGAACCCACCACCTAGGTTAGGAAAGGGGGGAGAAAATTGCTAACGCCCTGACCCAGGTTCGAACTCGCAACCTCTCGCTTCCGAGCGCAAGTGCGTTACCACTCGACCACCCAGTCCATTTCAGGCTGTTTTGTTTTCCTCAGCCAAATATAATTAAAACTAATGAAAAAAATGTGTTTCAATTTGCATCCGGCAGTTAGGGTTAATTATCTTGCGTTTGGGGATGTGACTTTTGTTTTTAGATGGGATATTATATTTGGTTTGGGGTTGTGGCTCCATTTTATCTGTGGGCAGGTATTTAAGTGTATAAAAGACATTACAATTCCAGGCAAGTGTTTCGTTACAATGGAACTTGGAAGAAAAGTGTTGTTCGGCAGTACAGTAAAACCTGTCTCTAAAGGACACCCTTGGGGTATGGTAATGGTGTCCCTATTAGACAGGTGTCCTTTCTTCACAGGTGGAGGGGCTGGGGCAATATTTTACAAAGAACACGTAAAATGTACAAGACACTTTTTGTCAATTCTGGAGTATGTATTTATTTTTCAACACAAAACACAAGGTAAAAACTTAAATAAAATTAATTAAATAAAATAAACTTAAATAAAATTACCAGATCATTGTACAAGGCACAGATTGAGGGCGGTGACAGGAATAGAGAGAGAGAGAGAGAGAGAGAGAGAGAGAGAGAGAGAGAGAGAGAGACTGACTGACTATTAGGGTTTAACGTCCTCTTAGACCAACTGGTCTATATTGGGACAGGTATTGGTAATACGCTGAAGATATGGTGTGATACTTTGATTCGAACAAGCCCGCTGTGGCTGTCTCCTTCGACACACCAGCATTGGGTTTGTCTCGTTGAAATGTTGATGCTTGCATATGTTTTTTCAGTGTGTGTGTGTGCGTGCGTGCGTGTGTGTGTGTGTGTGTGTGTGTGTGTGTGTGTGTGTGTGTGTGTGTGTGTGTGTTTGTGTGTGTGTATTGCTGTGTGTGTGTGTGTGTGTAACTTAGAAAAGGGACAGGAATGACTGATGCACAGACACTTTGTTGGGATTTCCTGGTTTTGTCATTAACATCCTCGTCCTAAGCGCGTAAGCCACGATGCTAGCTCAAAAAGCCTAACGTCATGCTATTATCACTCACTGCTCTTACAAACGAACACACACAAACCTATGAGTAAAGTAGATCTTACGGGATTTAACGTTTTTTTAACTGCCAAAATTTTACTTTTTATTCTTGTTGAAATTCACAACATTTCATAAAGATCGGTGAAAAATTAGAAAATAACGGTTTATAACTGACAAAAGCTTGGTTTTCTTCTGAAAAGTACGTATTGAAACTCAGTTATGGACAACGGACCTACTCACAAAATTTCATAAAGATTGGTGAAAAAACGGGCTTTAACGGTTTTTTAACTGCCAAAAATCAACTTTTTATTCTTGTTGAAATTCAGTTAGGGACAACCAACCTAACCACAACATTTCATAAAGATAGGTGAAAAATTAGAAAAAAACGGTTTATAACGGGGTTTTAACTGCCCCAGGTGGCCCATACCAATAAAAACAGTTTTATTCTGCTAAAAACCACATCTCCTTTCTTACCCACAACAACTTTAATAAGATAAAGCAAGTCTAAAAAATGGTGTTTGTGTAACACTTTTTGGACACACTGACAGATTCCTGGCCATATACACGTTATTTTAGGCGCTAGGTAGGGGGTGAGGTGGGGCGGGATGGGGTGGGTGGGGAGATGCTGGGGGGGAAATCACTTGCGCTGAAAGAGGTGTGTTTTGAGATTTGTCTTGAATGTAGTGAGAGAATCTGTGTGTCTGAGAGGCAGTGGTAATCTATTCCAGGTCACAGGGGCTTGATAGGCGAAGGACCTCTCGCCACATGTCTTTGTTTGCACTGTGGGGAGTCGGAAGAGTCGAGTGTCGGCGGCGGAGCGAAGCTGACGAGAGGGGGTGTAGAGTTTGAGGAGTTCTGACAAGTATTCTGGGGCAGAACCAGAAACGACGGCAAAAGAAAGAGAGGAGAGTTTGTATTCGATCCTTTTAGTGATTGGCAGCCAGTGTAGAGAGTGAAGAAGGGGTGTGGCGTGTTCATACTTGGAAGATTTGAAGACCAGGCGGGCAGCGTTATTTTGGATCCTTTGAAGTCTATCTAAAAGGTACTTAGGGAGACCGGCCAGAAGAGAATTGCAATAATCTATCTTTGAGAGGACTAGAGAACACACTAACGTTTTGGTTGCATCAGCGGTGAGGTAGTGACGGACTGAACTAATCTTGCGCAGCTCTAGATAGGCGGACTTGCAGATGTTAGAGATGTGTTTTTGGAAAGAGAGAGTTGGATCGAGAGTGACGCCAAGGCTGCGGACAGACGGAGAGAAAGAGATAGGTAGCTCGTTGACAGTGAGAGAGGCAGGAAGAGAAGGGTGATTGAGAAATTTCTTGGGACAGGCCAGCATAACTTCGGTTTTGTCACTATTTAACTGGAGTTTGTTTAAAGACATCCAATCACTGAGGTCCGCAATGCAATCCTGTGTCCGAGATACCAGATCGTCAACTTCAGCAAGGGGGGCAGACTGGTGAAGTTGTGTATCATCAGCGAAACTCTCGTGCGACAACGCATGGCGACTGATAACATCGGACACAGGGGAGGCATATAGAACGAAAAGTATGGGGCCAAGCACGGACCCTTGCGGGACACCGTATTGGAGAGCTGAAGGTTGAGATTTGATGCCGTTGACACAAACGGTCTGCGTCCGGTTAGTAAGGTACGAACGAACCCAGGAAAGGGCCAGATCATGAACACCAAAGGAGTGCTGAAGCCTGTGGAGCAGAATTTCGTGGTCTATCGTATCGAATGCGCTAGACAAGTCCAGTAGTGTTAGAATGGAGACCTGATTTTCGTCAAAGCTAAGAAGGATGTCGTTTACAATCTTCAGAAGTGCCTATCGATCGTATGTAAATACGTCTGACGAGGACAAGATCAAGACTGCTTTGGACAGTCTAGCTTTGAGTGCAGCTCATTTTTCTGTCACATCGAGGCGTGATCTTTACCTCTGTATCTTCTACTACTGGGTGAAAATTGGTCGCTCGTGTTCGGCCAAGTAATACTTTGTGTAGGAGCCTCATGCAGTGCAACCACTTGCATTAAAACCCTCCCCAGGGTGCAACAAGCAGTTCGCTGGTTTGACCGAACTGCAAAGCACACGGACGGAAACAGAGGACAAAGGAGCACTTGCTATTATTCTTACCACGCAGGGAGGTCATGGTCGCCTGAATGAATCAGCTGGTGAAACCCTCTTGCCGTCGATGGAAATGAGAAATCAAAGGTAGTAAAGCAAGTCTTGAGTCGGTTGAGATATATATTTATGCATTTTAAAGAGACTTTTCTCGAAAGTAATCTGTTGAAAATCGGAAGGAAAAAAGTCGGCATGCTCCTTTTGGATTGATTAATATCACACAGTCTGTAGAACTGAATGTTTGCATAACAAGCTTTGTGGATTTAAAACCTTGACAGGGACATATATTCACTCCGGACACTTGAGAACAATGTCCAGATCCGGTTGTGATGATACGTTAATGAATGAGAAACAACAGAGCTGTAATTGACTTATTTTAACCATCATGCTTGTATGGTGCACTGTATTCTGGTGCAACATAGCAAGCTTGTGCAAATCCTGGCCCTATGTTTGTGATTTCCTATCAGAAGACAGGTCTTTTAAAACTCTTGGACACTGACGCTTTATAAGTCTTCTACAACAAACAAAGGAATGATTGGTTGGTTATTGTTTTTGTCGTCTCTCTGGCTATATTGCTGTCCGAGACCGATGCAAGTTTGTTTTCTTTCTCAGTTCTCCAACAAAGGAAGGGAAGGAGGCTTGTTGTTGTCTTCACCCTATGTCGATGTACATTTCCTGAACATGTAGATATGAATAAACATTGTTTAATTTTAAGCCAAGGTAGGAAAACAATAAACAGACGCCACCCAGGGTTTTAAAATACGAGAGGAAGGGTTATATTCCAATCGTTTATCAACATTACAAGCCCCCTTTAACTCTTGCATGCGTCATTAGTTTGCTCTTCCGATTATTAGGTGAATGCAGTCTTAAGCCAATACAAGATGGTTGGAGTATTGACAATGAGCGAATCGATCGTTCGCCAAAGCTGGCGGCTTTTCAAGCTGCATAACAGCACACTTAGATGTGTTCTTGCTTTTTACCAACCGTTTGAGACGACGGGTTTCATTCACAGCTTGATTTCAAACACGTTGACTGACTGCATGTATGACTCACCCTGGCACGCAACAACATATCGATAGCGGTCGCGCGCAATTTTTGAGAAATGCGGGCGCTTTTTGTATTGTTCTAAGCATTCATATGGACATATCTTTTCAAAAACAAAAATATAGCACACTTAGCACATCACAAGCAAACCGTCAGTGAGGCGACTCAGGTTAGCACTAATACTGCCGCATTGTTATTCTTGATAAATATTTAAAATGGTTTCAATGATATCTTTATGTACCGCTCTGATATGGCGCTTCGTTGTCGGCTGGGCGTTAAGCAAACAAACAAAAATATCTTTATGCTTGGTATGTCTGCTTCTTGTTTAACCCACGTTTATACATGTTTTAAATGTCTCTCTCCCTCTTCTTTTTTTCCTTCTTCCTTTTTAAAGTTTTTCTTTTTTACTGTGTTATTGTTGTTCTTATGCAATGATTTCAGCAACTAAATTCTGTTGATTTCATTACGCACTATCATTATCCAAATAATGTCATGTGAAGATCAATTGTTGTATCTTTGGTGCAGACGTACTCATATCTTATCTTTGAGGGTATAATAATATAAAACAAAATGTATTATTTTAGATTAAGAGTTGCAAATAAAATAGCGCATCAATAACAAATTATAACTTCTTTTTTGTATTAATCCTGTGTTCATCTGCATATCTTAAGGAATTAAATGTTTTGAAACCTGCCTATTATGCTTCTCATGTTATGTTATGTTATATGAAGTCTTATATCGCGCGCGTATCTCCAGACTCGGACTCAAGGCGCAGGGATCTATTTATGCCGTGTGAGATGGAATTTTTTTACACAATACATCACGCATTCACATCGACCAGCAGATCGCAGCCATTTCGGCGCATATCCTACTTTTCACGGCCTATTATTCCAAGTCACACGGGTATTGTGGTGGACATTTTTTATCTATGCCTATACAATTTTGCCAGGAAAGACCCTTTTGTCAATCGTGGGATCTTTAACGTGCACACCCCAATGTAGTGTACACGAATTAGGGACCTCGGTTTTTCGTCTCATCCGAAAGACTATGTTTGGCTCACTTCCTCCTGAATCTTGCATGGAAAGTGCAATAAAGACAGTTTGACAAACCAATCCTGGCCATTATTCAGGATGCTTAAAACGCATTTTTCAGAAATGCAGTGATGACCAAAAGATGCAACTGAAAAAGGCAAAATCGTTCAACAAATTCAGGAACGATTCAAAATCGTTCAGGCCAATGTCGGCCAAGTCATAGGCTGAAAACGATGGATTGTGCAGTAGTTCATTGAGAAATTCTCTTTACACTTGCACATTTTCCGCAAAACTTATTACAGAAGCAAGTAGAAAATATGTTTTTTTTAAATGTTCACAAGCAAGTGGGGTTAGATCAAAAACAACAAATCTGTGACTTTGATTGATTACAGAAAACTGGTCGCTGCTAGTTATGGTAGGGTTCCATCGGAATTTGGTCGCTGGTAAGTTTCTTAATGGTATAAACTTGCATGAAAATTCAGGGATGAATGTTGCGTTTAAACGGTGTTTATTAGCGGTTGCAAAGACTGTGCCTTATATTAAAACGCCCCTTGTGTTTACACCAGCAGCAGACTAACAGCAGTCAATCACACTCGGATTAAACGTACCAGGCGTCGGTTGTTGTAATACATCTAACGCAAGAAGAGACTTCGCGTTGTTCTAATACTCATGGGCTACTTACAAGAGGGATTTTGATATATCACTTCTCTGATTCTCTGTTGCAGTCTTCGTGATGGATGAAAAAGCCGAGGAACATCAAGGAGAAAGTCATCCGAAAATCATTGGTACAGCTGATGAAAGGGAAGTTTCTACTGCGAAAGGGGCAACAGACATCGACCAAGACACGCTTACATCACAATCAGAACGAGAGTCGCTGAGTAAAGAGATCACAGAACCAGACCAGCAATTTGAACCAGCTCAACTACTAAGTAAATCTAGTGGCAGGGAACCAGATCTCACTGCAGAAGATCCCGACGTCCTTAAGAGAAAAGAGCAAACCCAGGGCGTTAAATCAAAGCAACAGAAGGAAGAGGATTCAGAGCCGCGGGGATACTCTGATTCTGATTCAACTACACAACTCCTCCACAAAGACAAGGACAAAACGAAATTCAAAATATTTGTCATTGGGAAAACGGGCACTGGAAAAAGCTCTCTGTGCAACAAGATAATCGGCAGGAACGCTTTTACCACAGGTCGCAGCTTCAAGCAAGTAACCACTGAAACACAGGAGGAACCTACTACCTTGCCAGGGCTGAACATCACTGTGAGTTGATCTGCTATGCTTGAAAGTCTCCGATCTCTTTCACTACTTGTACTTTCTTTAGGGTTTTGAATGTCTGTCAAACAGTCTTACCCTTCTTCTTGGTATGTTTTCTTTTAATGCCAGTAAATTTTAAGGGGCTTATTGTCCGTCAGGTCTTAATTGCCTATATTGGACATGAATTGGTTTATACGATTCGAGTTTTACGCCCTCACGGCTTTTTGATGCTTGCGTGTTTAGGTGGTATCAGCCATCTGCACTTATGGTAGAATGACCAAGATCTTTAACGTGCCATTGTGGTGACACGGGGGTGGGAGATGGATACCGTCTCTGGGTCTGCACATGAAGTTGACCCGTGTCCGTCCCGGCCCGGATTCGAACCAGCGACCTCTCGATCACAAGTCCAGTGCTCTACCACCTGAGCTACCCGGGCCCCCATTAATGCCAGTTCCCCTTATTCAATATAAATCTTGACTCCTACGGCCTGCGCGCCACCCCAAGGGAGATCATCTCATATGCTGGCTGGAAAATGTACAAAACGGTATTGCCACAAACAGCAACTTTCAATCTTAAGATTGACATTTATTGATAAAAAATGATTGAAAAGAAGCGGAACTTTTTGGTGTAATGCAATCGTGATGTCATCCGTATCGAAATTTGCCCAAAATGAATTAGCCACACAGATTGCAGGTATCGGTACTATATTGGTCTTGTAGTCAGAAAGAATGAGTGTAAACACGTTTTGTTTAGCACCGCAAAGTATTCATGTATTTATTATCATCAGAAATATATTCTTAAAAAGGAAAAATAAATCAAAGTGACATATAAAATCAGGAGCAGTAGATGCCCAGGTCACCAATTTACGAATTTATTCAGTGATTGTAAGTGTTTTTAACGCAATAATCTTCAACTTCATCGGTATCACCGTTATAATTTTCTTTTGTAGGTAGTAGATACACCAGACATAAGCGACAAAAGCGAAACAATCCAGACAGATACCGTGAAGAGATGGAGGGACAGTGCTAAAGGCTACAACTACATGGTAGTGCTGGCTGTTCGCTGTGACGCCAGGTACTCCCCTGCAGAGTACGAGGTCTACAGACAGATCAAACAGCTATGGGGAAACGACCTTGTCAAGAAACTCGTGGTGGTCTTCACCTTTGGTGACACGCGAGAAGACCCTGGTCTGGACATGAAGAAGGAGCTGGAGGAGGTCTGGCCGGAACTCAAACACGTCATCAAAGACGCCAACAACAGATACGTTGTATTCAACAATGAGGTATGCAACATTTTTCTTTTGTTTGATTATTCAGGCGATGTTGAACTTTGTTTCCGCTTGGTGTTACTCTGCTCGGACACGCTAGCTACACACACACACACACACACACGCACGCACGCACGCACGCACGCGCACACGCACACACACACACACACACACACACACACACACACACACACACACACACACACACACACACTGAATGTAAAAAAACAACCAGCAAACAAACACATGATATTGAGGCTTAATTTGAAAGAGAATATCATTGTGTACATTTCTACAGAAGAATGTCAATGCTGCAGCTCTGTTTTGTTAACGTTATTTTTTTTTGTAGGTGATGTGAACCAGCTTTCAATTGCTTGCTTTATATCTGTGTTTAAAAACAAATCGTCATTGTTAAATTATTCTTCAAAAGCAGTTTCTTTTTCTGTTAACATGCTTGTGCTAAATAATTATGTACTATTCGGTGCCTATGTATTATTTTTCTCACTGATTTGGCCTGTTATGGTCCGCTGGACCCGAAAAGCAACAGCTAACTAACTAAATTTTTCTCACAGCCTGGAAACACTGATGAGAAGCCCGTGAATGAACTGATTGAAATCATGAAGCATCCTGAAGACAGAAAGCTGTGGAAGTGGGTTGCAACTGGCATCACGGTTACACTCATTGGATTTATCATTTGGTTTATGTGGGTGGATATGTGATATACAAACTTGTATGTACCCCTTTTGATGTTTTTGTGAGTCTTATGGATATCTTGAGGACAGGACAGAGAAAGTGACAGCGTCATTCTCTCCCTTTGTGTAACTTACTGGCCATGACAACTAACTGCCAGAAGTATATATCCCCTCAAGAAAAAGAGTCAAAGCAAAAGGGTTAACGATTTTGAGTCCACGTTATGGATACATGGTTTGATGTATATATGGATGTGTGATTTAATGAATTTTGCACTTTTGTAATGTCCGATTGAGTATGATCATTGGCTTTTGTACACTTCGTACTGCTTGTATTATCAGTAAGATCACGTTTGTGCATCAAGTGTTGGTATGCATCAAGTTTTTAAAAGTTTCTGATTTTAGCATGGGTTTTTCTCTCAAAGTAAGGGTAAGTATTGTCTCCCCCCCCCCCCCCATTATTTTATTTTTCTATGTGTGTATTCAGTAAAGCTATTCACTCTGATGATAAAGTTAAGCACGACTAAATACACCAGACAAAGCATGTGTAATGTGTTTGCTGTTCTGTATTTTGATGTTGCTTTGCTGTTGTTAAAATGCATCATGTTCTTGATGACCCAACAGCAACCCCTTGGCCAAATTGAGTATTAGGTACTTATTTATATTTAGCCTTTGACTAAATGTTTTAATATAGAGGGGGAATCGAGAGCGATCACAAGCCTCTAGAAGCCATTCTCCAGAAACCCTTGTCTGCCGCACCTCGGCGACTCCAAGGTATGATGCTACGAATCGAGAACTACAACATCACTGTCCATTACAAGAAAGGAAAAGAGATGCACCTCGCTGATACGCTTTCACGAGCATACATCAATGCCCCCAGCCGTCAAGAGGATTTTGAGTTCGTCAATATGGTGAGTTTCCTGCCCATCCGGGAGGAAAGACTGGCGAAGCTCAAGGTCAGAACGGAAAACGATGAAAACCTCCAGCTTCTCAAGACGACCATCATGACTGGTTGGCCTGACGACAGAAACGATCTACCAGCCACCCTCACTCCTTACTTTCACTTTCGTGACGAAATGACAGTTCAAGATGGACTCATCTTTAAAGGAGAAAGAGTCGTCGTTCCTGAGTCTATGCGTGGAGAGATGAAGACAGCTGTTCATTCTACTCATTCTGGAATTGACGGATGTCTGAAGAGAGCCAGAGAGTGTCTGTTTTGGCCCGGCATGTCGGGAGACATTAAGAACTTCATTTCAACCTGTGAAACATGCAACACTTACCAAAGCGCCAATCAGCCAGAAACTCTCATGCCACATGAACTTCCTTCTCGTCAGTGGGAGAAGGTAGGCGTCGACCTCTTCGAACTCGACGGGAAAGACTATATGGTGACCACTGACTACTTCAGCAACTTCTGGGAGATTGATCGACTTGAGAACACTACTTCCTCTACCGTCATCAAGAAGTTGAAAGCACACATTGCCCGCTATGGTTCCCCATGCATTCTAGTCAGTGACAACGGTCCACAATTCACCTCGGAGAACTTTCAAGAATTCGCACGTTCTTTCGACTTCGAACACAGAACGTCAAGTCCCTATAACAGCAAAGCAAACGGAAAAGCCGAATCATCAGTCAAGACTGCAAAGGCTTTGC
>NC_090249.1:26093189-26135689 GCF_037325665.1 Littorina saxatilis
CGATCACTCAGCCTTTATGATATAAGGGCGCTCATATCGAAAAGCATTTACTGTTAAGGTTTTTATTGAGAACAAAAATTATGCCATACATAAATGTGCTCTGCTTTTGTACCTCCTGTCGGCAATGCTGGTGTGTGTGTGTGTGTGTGTGTGTGTGTGTGTGTGTGGATGTGTGCGTATGTCTGAGACCATTTTTGAACAAATCATTTCCACATTGTGTGTTTGCGTAAATGCCAATCGTGGTCGGTTTATAGCACCATTTAAGCCAACAAATGTTAAAGGCACAGTAAGCCTCCCGTAAACCATCACAGATACGGTCAGGCTTTTACACACAGTACCAACACCCTTTCATTTAAACACTCACCGATTTAGAACATCCTAGGTGCCCTCCGTAAAGAGCGAACAATTTTCAAAGAATTTATTTTTGCGTGGTTTATCTTACCCCTGAGCCATCGTGAACCCGTGTGATCCAGTTTCCCTTTTTCACAATGCAGTCGTCAGTTAGTCATTTGAATGCGACTCGATATGAGCTTATCTACAATAGAACGTTTTTATGCACGAAACAAACGGCTGTGGTTCACAAGAACTCTAGCGATGGCTTTTGACTGTTGACTGAGAGGTACGGCGATATGCACTGATAAACCGTCGTCTGCTACGACACTTGCGTGACCCTGCTTCCGGGCTTTTCTTTTTTCAAACTTTCACAACTTCGAATTGCACTGATCTTGTCTTGATGAAAAAAGAATTCTTTTATGATTAAAGAATGTTTGTGTAACAAGCTGTCAATTTATTATTTAGATTTTAAAAGTTAGGTCTAGCGCAAAAACGCACCACGGTCCAAAAACATTCTGATAATCATCGATCCACGGCCATCGCCAGTTTAAGGGAAGTAACTCATTTTTGTCCTGAGTTCAGGATGGGTCCAAAAAGTGTTCGAGACAATCTGCAAAATTAACTCTTTAAAAATTGCTCGCTCTTTACGCAGTGCACCTAGGATGTTCCCGTTTGGTGAGCGTTCAAATGGAAGGGTGTTTGTACTGTGTGTAAAAGCCTGAGAGTATCTGTGATGGTTTACGGGAGGCTTACTGTCCGGGCGTGATTTCCGGGATATTCATAACAGCCGTCCAGCACCAAAACGAGGCGCCATTGTTGTTGATGACCAAGGCCACGAAAATAAATTCTTTGAAAATTTCTCACGCTCGACAGAAAGCAGCCAGGATGTTCCCGTTCGGTGAGCGTTTAAATGGAAGTATGCTTGTGCTGTATGTAGATGCTCGGAGAGCTCTGTGATGGTTTACGGGAGGCTTACTGTGCCTTTAAGTTCAAATAGCAGATATCGATCACTAGTTTTAATCGAAGCTCGATCATCGGGGATAGATTTCTTCATTACGTTTTATACCTCACTCCCCAGTGTCCTCTCGTTTTGACTATCGTGGCTCAGTGGGATGATTCCGGGGGTCGGGATGAACTTGTTTTCTTTTAAATGTATCGGGTGTTTTTTTGTGTGTGTTTTTTTTGGTCACTTAAAGGTAGGTAGGTTGTATATCAACCGGATTTTTTTTCTCTTTTTACATTTAGTCAAGTTTTGACTAAATGTTTTAACATAGAGGGGGAATTGAGACGAGGGTCGTGGTGTGTGTGTGTGTGTGTGTGTGTGTGTGTGTGTGTGTGTGTGTGTGTGTGTGCGTGTGTCTGTGTGTGTGTGTAGAGCGATTCAGACTAAACTACTGGACCGATCTTTAAGAAATTTGACATGAGAGTTCCTGGGAATGATATCCCTGGACGTTTTTGTTTTTTTCGATAAATGTCTTTGATGACGTCATATCCGGCTTTTTGTAAAAGTTGAGGCGGCACTGTCACACCCTCATTTTTCAATCAAATTGATTGAAATTTTGGCCAAGCAATCTTCGACGAAGGCCGGACTTCGGTATTGCATTTCAGCTTGGTGGCTTAAAAATTAATTAATGACTTTGGTCATTAAAATTAATATCTGAAAATTGTAAAAAAAAATATTTGTATTTATAAAACGATCCAAATTTACGTTCATCTTATTCTTCATCATTTTCTGATTCCAAAAACATATAAATATGTTATATTTGGATTAAAAACAAGCTCTGAAAATTAAAAATATAAAAATTATGATTAAAATTAAATTTCCGAAATCGTTTCAAAGACTATTTCATCTTATTCCTTGTCGTTTCCTGATTCCAAAAACATATAGATATGATATGTTTGGATTAAAAACACGCTCAGAAAGTTAAAACGAAGAGAGGTACAGTAAAGCGTGCTATGAAGCACAGCGCAACCGCTGCCGCGCCAAACAGGCTCGTCACTTTCACTGCCTTTTGGACTAGCGGCGGACTACGTTCAGTTTAATTCTGTGAGTTCCACAGCTTGACTAAAATTAATGTAGTAATTTCGCCTTACGCGACTTGTTTCTTTATAGTCTTTTCTTTTTTTTTATCTTACACCTTTGTGTGTAAGTGGGTACATATTTTGTTATATCTGAGCGTTTTCCTTGAATATGATTGTGTGTAAATGGGCACGAGTACGTATTTGATTGTATCTCAGTGTGAGCAGAGCGGAGCCGAGTATTCCTGTTGGTAAGAATATACGATTGCTAATTTAGTTAGTTGTCGTTTTAAAAAGTCTGTAGCCTACTATGCTATCACTGTGTGCTATTTTCAAAAATCGTGTTTACTAACATGTCTGTTTATTTTCCCGTCGTGTTAGGTTCTCTTCGCTTCGCTGCACCCCAGCCTGCCAAACCATGGACAAGTACTCGAGAAGCCACCCGCTTTAACAACACCCTCAGATCTGCCACTGAGCGAAGACTGTCTCACCTTGAACGTGTACGCTCCCCAGGCGAGTACAGTTTTCATTCAATGGTGGCGGGTTGAGAGGGGGGGGGGGATTTAAACACAGACAGACAGAGATAGACAGAGAGACAGTCAAACAGAAGGGCAAAAACACAGAGGTATAGAATGACAGCAGGGCAAGCACACACACTGACACACACACACACACACACACACACACACACACACACACACACACACACACAGGGGAATAATAACTGTTAGACTAACAAACAGACAAAGGCTCATAAAAAGTCTGACTAAGTTACCTACAGACAGAGAGGCAGGTAGACAGACAAACATAGATTATGCTACTTTTGAAACATATTTTACAGCGGTCATCCGATGCTTCGCTGTTACCAGTGATGTTTTGGATCCACGGTGGCGCCTACAAGACTGGAACCGCTGCTTCCTACAACGGGACAGAACTGGCCAGCAAGGGGGTGGTCGTTGTCACCGCGAATTACAGACTGGGCGCGCTGGGTTTGTTTGCACGTGCTCCATCAGATGCTTGAAATTAACCCAATGATTTCCATAACCTTAATTGTCTCAGACTTTCTTCGTTTCTTCACAGCTGGAGGGAGTTGTCCATGCGCTGGAGAGTCTTCACTATAGGGATCGGATGTATGACTGTTGTGGTGTTTGGTTATTTGATTTTTACGGTAGAAGACACAAACCCTGCCAAGGCGTTCATTAATATGATGACGTAATGAAAGTAGCACATGCTGGCAGAAGATCAGGTGCTGAGTGCAAATTATTTTTGACTGTTCACATTTCTTTACTTTCTGAATATATTTTAGTGCGCGAACAATTTTCAAGTAATCTTTATGGAGTAAGATATTGATAGAGAAAATCAATTTGATTCACATTTATATCCAACACTAAAATCCCAACTCGTGCTTCACTAATAACATTTCTGTAGTCTCTTGTGTTTCTGATATACTTTAATCAAAGCAAGTGTACCTTCATACAAAACAAAATCAGCACAAGCAGGAGGATTAAACAGTTTTAATTCGTTAAATCTTTTACTGTTTTAAAAAACCATGACCAACAAAAACAATTATATTCTCAATCCAACGGTAAAGAACAATTCTACATCTGCTTAATGCCAGAAGAGGCCGACATTTTGGCCAGTTCTCTCACAAGACATATTTATCCCCTGGACTAAGAGTTTAATCTAGTTAATTGTTCGTGTTGTTGCCAGCAATGATGTCTCTACGCAATACAAGAAATTTCTTCGATCAGTACCTAACAGACGAATTATCTTACACATTCAGTCCAAGTTTAAAAAAACAACTGCTTCATTCAAAACAAAGTTTACATATGATATGTCCACAACTAATACAAACTTTTGATATACATGTACAAAAAACAATCTGTTATTGCTGGGTGAAGTTTGTTTAGACTTAAATAAAACATATTTCAATACTCTGTCTTTATTGTTGGTGGATATGAATGTTTTCAAGAGACTGAATATTTACCCCCAAAAGTACCAAACCATTGTCAATTATCACACATAATTCTCGCAAATAACACTTTATGTAATAAAAAAACCTAAAAAAACACCAAGCAACAGCAATTTCTCAGGGCTTTTGTGAACACGATCTTGAAGAAAAAAAGGGAAAAGCCTTGTACAGAAACAAATCTTAATTTCTGTGCTCTACCATACACCGCAAAACGTTTTGGCGGGAGACACACGAATTAAAAATAGCCTACCTTAATTGTCAAGAGTGAATAACTCATGTGTGGGCAAAAGGCAGTCTTGAAAAAAAAAAACATTAACGGGCAAACATGTTTTTCTGTCAAAGCAAACGTGTCTACTGCACTCTCCAGTTTAATTCTAGGGACTGCTGTCTTGAATATGAGTGTGTTCCGCATGTTGCTCCTCCAGCTGACACACCAATTATGTTAAATGTTTTTTCAGCAGACGATCATGGGGGATTGTCCAGGTAGGTGAGTGGTCTGCCCATGGACCACCATTTTTTGTACACTCAGAGGAAACGGGAGCACGTCGCTACATCAAACCATTCAATTAAAAATACAACCAAGTTTACCATCTCTTCCAATGCATTTCTTTTATAATTCGATGGTGCGTAGTCACCCGGGTAAATGATGACAGGAACACCCTTTTTATTCATTATCTTATAATTTCCCCAGCATTTATATTTCCCTTTAACAACACAGCATTCACAAAAGTCAATTATACAATTTTACAAGCTTAATCCATGATAATGTTGAATATTAGTAAATGGTTATGACACAACATGTACTTCAACATACACATTTTCGAGGCTGAAATAAAATACTTAACACTGTCATTTTTACATTACCATCCTCATATTGCTGGCATACGTCTTACCATATTCTATCGCCTAGATATTTCCATCCCAGAGAAAACTGCACAACATAACATTCACATATTTCTTCTTCTTCTTCTTCGGCGTTCCAGAACCCTCTGGTTACGTGTGAGCTCGTTTGCTCATTTGGGTTCCCCACACTATACTCTGAGAGCATAGTCAGCTTCACTCCGCTTTCGTTGAGTAGGCATGCTGGGTATTTTCGTGTTTCCATAACCCACCGAACTCTGACATGGATTACAGGATCTTTTCCGTGCGGACTTGGTCTTGTGCTTGCGTGTACACACGAAGGGGGTTAAGTCACTAGCAGGTGGTCTGCACATAAGTTGACCTGGGAGATCGGAAAAATGTCCACTCTTAACCCACCAGGGGGCAGCGACCGGGATTCGAACTCATGATCTCCCGATTAGGAGGCCGACGTCTTTCCACCACGCCACTGCGCCCGTCTTCACATCTTTCACAAATGTTTCTTCGGATTTAGTGAATTCATAAAAGAGTTATCTAGAAATTACAAGCATCTACATTTTTAAAAAGTTTTGTTTTCCATCCTGTTCTCTTTATTCCCTTCACCTCTACCATCCCATGTGCAACAGGCACAATCAATCAACTACACAGCCTTACGCCACAACCACCCTCCCCGTTCAACAAAACTCTTACAACATTAAACACTATTTACAGCCTAGGTAATCATTAGTCTAAACACAAAATTAAGGCACCAAATCAAAGTCTTACAACATTAAACACTATTTACAGCCTAGGTAATCATTAGTCTAAACACAAAATTAAGGCACCAAATCAAAGTCTTACAACATTAAATACTATTTACATAATAAGTAATTTAGAGTCTAAACAAAAGGTGACCAAATCAGTCTTACGAAATTAAATACCATTTGCAGCACAAGTACTTAAGAGTCTAAAAACAAAAAAGGCACAAAATCAGTCTAACAGCATTAAATACCATTTACATCATAAGTAATCAGTTGTCTAACAAATATCTACATGTACATTCTTAGTTGCTTTTACATTGGAACCCCTCTTTTAAGACTTCCAAAAGTCTGAAAAACTAATTTCTTAATGAGGAGGGAGTCTTCAAATAGAGGCCAATTAAAGATGTTATGAACAGAACATCTGAAAAACCAAGGTCTTAAAAAAGGAGGTCTTAAATTGGTGGGTCTTAACAGAGGGGTTCCATAGTATTAATACACACAAAATATGAAATATGATTGTTTGCCTTCTTTTATTAAATCAAAAGTAAACATTTCAGCACCATACAAAAATAAACAAATATCTTAAACAAAGTACAGAATTTGCAAAAATGAAAATAAATGATCAAGCGTCTACATTTATAAACATCTTTCTTACCACAGGAAGTAATATTTCTTCGTGGCTGATAAATGTAATCCATTCCTTCTTTCCCTGAACTTATTGTCATGGCACAGTGCAAAAACAGTATAACAATCAAATGAAAAAATTGCAAGAACATATAAGGTAGCAAGCTGAAGCAGGATTCAACTTTTTAGTGTACCTCTGATCGCATTTAAATTAAACTGATCAGCTATGCAACTGTAGCTGTAGGTTTGTCAAATATAGTATACACACCTAACAGAGAAACTATTACCTGATTGCAAAAAAAGCAATGTTTCTGGAACGTTTGTTGGTTGGTTGTTGATTTTTCATGTCCCTTTAACAAATTGGACTTTTCGGACCGTCAGGTATTTTCCTCAAACATGGTAGTGGTCTCCGTGTTTGAAACTATTTACATTTGGGTCTATCACAATGAAGTGAAGAAGGTTTATAAGGGACATATAATTAACCATAATCGCATCTTGAATGTACAACACATTTATTGTGAATTGTCCGTTAATGGACAGAGACTTCTAGAAATATACTGCATTATATCATGAAATGGGTAAACAGGAGCATGCTTAATAAGACAATTAGTTCTATAAAATCCCGGGAAATGATATGCTTGTCTTTATTTTGGTTGTCACCAGCAGGTGTTAAAAAGTATTATGCGGTTATATCTTTGATTTTGACACCGTTGTGTTGAATGACAAAAAGGTTCCCGTCTGGGTAGCGGTAATCAAAAGAGCAGAAGTTTGACAAACAGCAGTAAATGTATTTACATCCGTGACTGAACACCACCCTTTATTGTATATTTGCTATTGCTATTGCAAAATATAAGTGGGGCAAGGATCAGATGTATTTAAAGTGAGCTTTGCTGACATGAAATACGGAATTTCATTGACCTTTTTCTTTAAATTTAGCCAGGGCACAAGAAATATTGCAGGATGAACGAATAGTATTGAAAGCATGGTATGAGTCATACAATGTTGACATTTGCTGAAATGGAGGGCCAAAACAGAAGGAAAAAAAACCCCAATAATATGAATATAATGTGAACACATTTAAAAAAAAAAAACTACAAGAGTATCAACTCTTAATTACAATAATAATTGTCAGTAAGTACTGGTGTCACATGACTAATGTGAACCAGTTGATTGGCTAATGGCGATGCGCTAAAACTGTCCTTTGGGCCTAAGCGAGACTGTGCTCTCATCCTCAGAATTAATTAATGACATGTAGCTTATATTCTCCACAATACCAAATGACCATAAATTCCCTGCTTCTCAATTAAAGCAGAAGTGGGGTTTTTTTCTGACAGATTGCATGTGCCTGTGCCACAGATCTAAAAATAGAAGCCGCTGTGTTTCAACTCATTTTCGCCGACTTGCATAGATTCTTCCCATATGCCGTGTTAGTGGCATGTAGCTTATCATCTACATTACTAAATGATGAGTTAGTATACAATTCACAGCGGCTAACAGAAAACACAAGTGTTATTCCGATAACGTACCAGCTAGACCAGTGAAGACTGACTCGATCGACTCTTGTCATACGTAGCAGACTACACTGAAATACGACTGCATCAGTTCAGTAAATGAATGGTTTCCGAATTATTATTTCAAGGCAAGAACAATCGTAATCGAAAACGTGTAGGGTTCAGAACGTTCTTACCATACATAAAACTTATTACCAGCCTGCCTCATGCGTGCAGACTCAGTGCAGACTGCAGTGGTTCGATTGCCCTAGGCCTAGCCTAGCAGACGACATAAACCCCGCTCAGCAAATTAACATGTTGGGCAAATGTGAACGAAAAAACGATAGGGATATAATACGTGTAGGGTTCAGAGCATTCTTACCGTTCATACTTAGTATCAGACTCCCCGATGAGGGAAGATACAACACGAGAAATATGCCACATTTATTTTGAAAATGTGCTAACCGTCGAGTCCTTTGGGGGGGTAGTCAATTCAAGGGGAGTCACTCCGCACAGCCAATCCGTCGAAGCTCGACTGGAGGGTTCGAATCGCAAATAATGAAGAGCACTGTCCTTTCTCCGAGTTCAATGAGGTCTCTCTGAAAGATCATCACTGTTCAGCTTAACGCTACACTGGAATTTACCAACAGAAATTAAAATGCGTGTGACGAAAGCACGACACACTTGAGACACCCCACACAAAAGTAGATCTTACTGTACACGACCTGACCACACAGTTATGCCTATTCAAATGCGCGTAGCAAAATGTGCGTTTGGAATCTTCTTTTTTCTATGGCGGTACTGACAATATCGTTATTGAAACAATCCCAGTGCACTAAGGGATTTATAGAGCAAATCTCAAAAATAATTATTGAACTCAGCGCTATGCGCTTCGTTCAATAATGAATTTTCTCGATTTGCTCTATAAATCCCTTAGTGCACTGGGATGTCTCAATAACTTAAATAACTGGACATTTTTAAGTGCCTAACCTATGGCTCTAGGCCCTTTACAAAAGAACATATACAGAATAGAACAATTAAATGTACAAGACAATTAACCATACAATTAACCATACGTACAAAAATCACCACATGTACTGTTCACACAATATTCATATTGTGTGAAAAAAAAAAAGTTTCGACGGTTGAGAGTTAATCATGCCGTCAAAAAACGCCATTTTTCAGGGTAGGCGTGGTCAAGGACCTGTGACGTCATACCCAAATATTGCTCAGATACCAGAAACACATTTTTGAGCAGAAGAAAGACCGATCTTCAAATACACGTATATTTCTGACCAAAAAACTGCTGTTTAACATCTGGGGTATACCACTGAAAAAATATCCTTAACTTTTTGTGCTCAGTGTATATGCTATACACACATACTCAGCGAACACTGTCAACAATCATGCCAACTTTGTGGGAGAGGAATACATGCAGAAATGGAATGGAAAAGACATTAGGCCGGGTTGGTGTAGTGTTGTGTGAAAAAGAAAGTTTTCAACTGTTGTTTGGAAGAGCTGAGAGAGGTGCAGTGTCTGACAACAGGACTGCATCTAATTCTCATTTGCTGATAAAACTCGTTGACTACTGTCAGTGAATTGACAGTGAATTTCAAAATGTCACAACTGAGACACGTTTTGCATCCACATTTGGTTGGCGGACGTTTCGGACTGTACGTGCATTTATAGTCAATATTTTTCGAGGCAAGTTCCCCAAAAGTCACATTCGTCATCATTAGACTAAAGAATTGCACAGGTGCTTTGCGTGTCTGTGAAGCCCTGCTGGACCTCCTTGTTAGTGCGGATTTCTTCCAGGTTAGCCTCGTTACCGGCTAAGACTTCCTGTTTCACCTCTTCCAAGGTTTTGTGGCTGTTTTCTCGAGACATAAGGAGCTGAAGACAACGTGCAATTATTTCGTTTGAGTAAAACCGCTCCCCGTTGGCCTTGTATAGATCCAGAACCTTTGTGGTCAGCTGATCAATTTGTCGCTTCAGTTCCGCCGGTGATTCGTGCTTGTTATTGATTCCAGCCACTTTTCCTCCACAATCTTTATTAAGATCTTTCATTTTAGGTTCAGGCTTCTTCAACAGATTTTCTAGCTCATTGTCGCTATCTACGTCAGTAAAGACAACCATCATATAGTCACACAAATCCGGAAAAAGGGTTTGAACTTGTTTATAGATAGACGCCTCAGTGGAACTAAAACGTTCGGCCCTGACGACTACCAAAATCACATGAGGACCGGGAAGAAGAAGAGACATGCTCTTGACAACTTCCTTCTGAATTTGTTTAATTTGTTCCTTCTGGGTATCTCCTGGCTCAAACAGACCGGGTGTATCCACAACCTAAAATAAAAAAAGTGAGGGAGAATGATTACCCAGGTCTATATACAGCGCTATGTGTTAGCTAACCAAAACAAAGTAAAACTCCTAGTATTTCCTGTTAGAACTTCCCTGTATCGCTACAGACTGTGGTCACTTTAGTGTTGACTTCTCCGGTCTAAACACTGTGACTGTGAGATCAAAACCACTTCGTTCATGCAAGAGTCCTTATAAATCGCGCTCAAGTGTTTGTGTTATTAATCTTGAAAATTGTCAATATCCCTATGCGCAGAAACAGGTTCATGGTAATACATTGGATCAGTAATGATACTTTAGTCATTGCTTTGCCTTTGCCTTACAATAAACATTCTAGACTGAGGATACTTCTTGGCAAATATCACACCTACAACCTATAAACAAATACATGTAATTTCAACTTAATGTATCATGGCATCTAAAGCTTTTTTATGTAGCTTCCAAGACTCTTTATACAGCAGGCTTAGCATTGCATTACAAAGATTAAACGAGAGAGAGAGAGAGAGAGAGAGAGAGAGAGAGAGAGAGAGAGAGAGAGAGAGAGAGAGAGAGAGAGAGAGAGAGAGAGGAGAGAGAGATTCACCTGCAGTTCAATTTGATGTTCTGGCAGCTCAGTGATGCCACGACCGGCTTTGTCAGTGACTGACGCAAAACTCTTCTTTGATTTAAAAGTGTCTGGTTTTCCCAAAAGGTTGTTCCCCAAAGCACTCTTGCCAACACCCATTTTGCCAACCAGTACAACTCTTAGGTCCTTGTTAGTTTTTCCTGGAAGGTCTTGCATGTTGACTGGAACAAATAAAATTACAAAACTGACTTGCATTGGAAGTCTTTGATGATAAAACTAAAACACAAAGTGAAACTGTAATAGTTTTCTTTAGCAAAGGTAATTTATCTGTGGACAGCAAAAACTGTCATTACTTTACATACACAACTGATTTGTATTCAACACACACACACACACACACACACGCACACACACACACACACACACAAACACACACACACACACACACACACACACACACAAACACACACATACACACACACATACTCACTCACACATGTATCCCTTTGAGACTTTCAGATAATCATAGAATAGCAGATTTGACCTCAGGTTGTTTTGAATACGAACCTGTAACACTGCAAGAATGTTTGGTTGGTGTTTTTACACTGCGAGAAGAAAACAACATCTGCAGGGCAACTTTGTTTTATTTTTAAATGTTTATTTGCATGTTACAGCTTTCAATACATTTTGTAAATTAATGAAAGCTGTAACTGGACAGTTATGCGTGACGTAGCCGTATGATTTTGAATTGATCTATTTCCGTCATTTTTACATGCAGACTGAGAGCCAGCAAAATCACAAGGTGCACTGAGCATAAGCTAGTCCACGTCACTATTACCAAGTGTGTACCTGGGTGCATATCATATCAATGAAACTGCTTTGAATTCAAGGTTTTGGTTTGTCAGTGTGAGCTATATTTTCAATGATCACTTTTATGCAACAAAAAGAAGAATATAATTATGAAGTACACTTGAGATACCAACTTTAGTTACATCATGCATTCTGGTTAGCTGTTCTTAGTGATTTTTGTAGACCTACTATACTACCCTTCGTCGTGTTATGAGGACCGTAGCCTTTCTGTTCTGCTTGCAAAACACGCTGTAGCTATTTATCCGGCGTGGTGCTTGTCAGCGCACTCCAAGAGTACGCTAACAGTTTTAGCGCATTGCCATTAGCCAATCAACTGTTTTACATCAGTCATGTGACACCAGTGCTCACTGACAATTATTATTTTTCTGTTTTTTCCAAAACAAATAATGCTTGTTGCTGCTTGCGCTGCTGTCGCTGCGCTGACTGGCACTGCCGCTCCCTATCTATGAGTGGTCCCTTCCCGCCTATTTCTGTGACCTCCACCCCTCCCCCCCCTACCATCCTCAGCCCCTCCCTCCCTCCCCTTACATCATTCTTCCTTCTTCTTCCGCCTTCCAAACCTCCACCATCCCTCATCTTCCCTCCCCCAGACCCATCCCTTCCTTGCTTATACTCATTCCCTCTACAGTTTAAACTCTCTTTCTCCTTCCCTCGAAACAACACATTATTATTATTATTATTATTATTATTATTATTATTATTATTATTATTATTATTATTTAAGTTATTAAGACATCCCAGTGCACTAAGGGATTTATAGAGCAAATCGAGAAAATTCATTATTGAACGAAGCGCATAGCGCTGAGTTCAATAATTATTTTCGAGATTTGCTCTATAAATCCCTTAGTGCACTGGGATTGTTTCAATAACGATATTGTCAGTACCGCCAGAGAAAAAAGAAGATTCAAAACGCACATTTTGCAACGCGCATTTGGATAGGCGTAACTGTGTGGTCAGGTTTGTGTCACTGGATCTACTTTTGTGTGGGCTGTCTCAAGTGTGTCGTGCTTTCGTCACACGCAAACTCTTCTTTTAATTTCTGTTGGTAAATTCCAGTGTAGCGTTAAGCTAAAAAGTGATGATCTTTCATAGAGACCTCATTTAAACTCGGAGAAAGGACTGTGCTCATAGTTATGTGCGATTCGAAACCTTCATCGAGCTTCGACAGATTGACTGTGCAGAGTTTTGCCCCTTGCCACGGTCGACGGAAAGTACATTTTCAAAATAAATGTGGCATGTTTCTCGTGTGGTATCTTCACTCATCGGGGAGTCTGGTACTAAATATGAACGGTAAGAATGTTCTGAACCCTACACGTATTATATCCCCATCGTTTTTTCGTTCACATTTGCCCAACAAGTTAATTTGCTGAGTGGGGTTATTGTCGTCTGCTACTGCTAGGCTACCTGGGCAATCGAACCACTGCAGTCTGCACTGAGTCTGCACGAATGACGCAGGCTGGTAATAAGTCTTTTATATGGTAAGAACGTTCTGAACCTTACACGTTTTCGATTACGATTGTTCTTGCCTTGAAATAATAATTCGGAAACCATTCATTTACTGAACTGATGTAGTCGTATTTCTGTGTAGTCTGCTACAGAGTCGATCGAGTCAGTCTTCCAAACTGGTCTAGCTGGTACGTTATCGGAATAACACTTGTGTTTTCTGTTAGCCGCTGGGAATTGTATACTAACTCATCATTTGGTAGTGTGGATGATAAGCTACATGCCACTAACACGGCATATGAGAAGAATCTATGCAAGTCGGCGAAAATTAGATGAAACACAGCGGCTTCTTTTTTTAGATCACTGGCACTGGCACAGGCACATGCAATCTGTCAGAAAAAACCCACTTCTGCTTTAATTGAGAAGCAGGGAATTTATGGTCATTTGGTATGGTGGAGAATATAAGCTACATGTCATTAATTAATTCTGAGGATGAGAGCACAGTCTCGCTTAGGCAAAGGGCGGAAGAATACGCTCTGTGGAAAAGTTAGCGCACTCCAAGAGTGCGCTAACAGTTTTAGCGCATCGCCATTAGCCAATCAACTGGTTCACATCAGTCATGTGACACCAGTACTTACTGACAATTATTATTATTATTATGAGTGTTATTATCTTACGCTCTCTGAAGCTTTGTCGAAAAAGTGGTATTACGGATTTATTGATATCCACAAAGAAGATATGCTGGAGACTGGTAGAGCCACCTCTTCGGTCGAATCTGTTCACTGCTGTCTGGTAACTCTTTGTAGCGACGTCAGGTGGCACTTGGAATGAGCCTACAATTAAAACAACAGACTTGAAGTATATAGCACAGGGCATCCTCTTTTTTCCTTTAACCACAAATACACCTTGCTGTGACCATGACACTCATAAGAAATTAACCAAGATGAATCGAAACACCATCGATGCCTTGTAATAAAATAATGTCCACATATGCAAACAGGAACACTCGACACCCTGAAAGAGAGCGAGAGAGAGAGAGACAATGACAATGACAATGACAATTCTTTATTTAACGAGGGTAGTAGATTAAGCAGTGGTCTGCTTTTTTACATCCAGCCCTCGCCCTAAAGAGGGACTAACTACAAAAATGAAATAAAAATACAAGATAAAAAAATAGAAAATAGAAAACTAAAATTCTACATTTTAACAGATAACTAAAATGAAAACACATTATACATATGTACACAAAATGCATTGCATTTAGGTAAATTGCGAGTTGATTGATGTGAATTAAGTGGTATAGTGCAGCTTGCACTTTCTCAACATCATGCTCTAATCCATACATTACATTTTAAAGAAAATCAATCAACAAGCAAGACATTGCTAAGATCATCACACATCCAAATACATGTAGTGGTTTGTTTGTTAGTCCCTTCATTCGAAAAGGGTTTGTGTACATTATACCAATAAAGAGGAGAGGGGCATGTTTAATACAAAAATTGAATAAGGGGTTACTTGTGTGTTCAAATCGCGTGAAAGAAACATTACACATTTTGTGCACAGGTTCCTTTAAGCAATATGGACACATCTGTGCAAAGAAAAAAGGGGGTCGACGTATTAACTTTTTTTTTAGAATTTTTTTACTGGGGGTTGTCAAGTACGATTTTGCGAAAAACACTGCGATTTTTAACATGATCCCAACTGACATATTTAGCTCTACAAATAATAAATGAGACATTAGTTTGTGTATGTAAATGAATGGAGAGTATAACTTTATCATAAAACGGTACTTATCAACGTGCATTTTCAGAAAATGATCGAGGTTTATCGAGGGCGTACACATAAAATTATCACTCCTTTAGTAGTAAAAACGTATTTAAAAAAAATTCGCGTGAAAGAAACATTACACATTTTGTGCACAGGTTCCTCTAAGCAATATGGACACATCTGTGCAAAGAAAAAAGGTGGTCGACGTATTAATTTTTTTTTTAGAATTTTTTTACCGGGGGTTGTCAAGTACAATTTTGCGAAAAACACTGCGATTCTTAAGGGGTTACTTGTGTGTTCAAATCGCGTGAAAGAAACATTACACATTTTGTGCACAGGTTCCTCTAAGCAATATGGACACATCTGTGCAAAGAAAAAAAGAGGTTGACGTATTAACTTTTGTTTTAGAATTTTTTTACTGGGGGTTGTCAAGTACGATTTTGCGAAAAACACTGCGATTCTTAACATGATCCCGACTGACATATTTAGCTCTACAAATAATAAATGAAACATTAGTTTGTGTATATAAATGAATGGAGAGTATAACTTTATCATAAAACGGTACTTATCAACGTGCATTTTCAGAAAAGATCGAGGTTTCTCGAGGGCGTACACATAAAATTATCACTCCTTTAGTAGTAAAAACGTATTTAAAAAAATTCGCTCGACAGAAACATAAGTAAACTTGAACACAGCTAAGTTCACTGTATACATATACAATACCTGTAAACAAAATAAGTTGTTGCCTTATTGTCTGCTTCACAATTATTCCCGTACCAACCCCACCCCCATTATCTTGACTGACAAAAATGATAAAAAGAAATAATTTGGGAGCGATGGACTTGTGATACATGAGTTTGAATCAGGGTGAAGGGTTGGGGGTCGGAACATTTGTATGCAAAGTTTCATGAAGATCTGTCCAGTAAATTTCTATGAATCGCACACCACACACACACACGTATATATAATATATATGGCCTGGGGCGATTGTAGCTTCCCTTCTTCGTGTCCAGCTCTCTCTCTCTCTCTCTCTCTCTCTCTCTCTCTCTCTCTCTCTCTCTCTCTCTCTCTCTCTCTCTCTCTTTGCGAATATGATTTTGAAGCGCATTACATAAAGTCGGTATCTGATATCTAAAGTCCTGATATTTTGGATGCGGAGGAATTTTTCCTGGTGATGATCTGAGGTAACGGAATTGTTCAAGCATTCTGAGGGAATTTGACAGGTATCGGGGTGTGTGTGTGTGTGGGGGGGGGGTTTGGTGTGGGGGGGGGGGGCTTTTGGTGTGGGGTAAATGATTAAAACGCCTGCACCCTAACTATGAAAGCAGCCACACGCATACTCACAGAGGCACGCATGTTTGTGTGACGGTTTGCACAAATGACCATTGAAAATTAATTTTTGATAAAAACAAGCGACATTTCCTTTGAGCACACAGGTGCTCAGCCAATGTGTATTGAAACTTGTTCAATTATCTCAAAATGTCATAACGTTTGGCAATATAATTATTTAACAACAACAAAAAGACTACCGGATTCCGTACATAAAAAGTCAGGGGCTGTAACAACAATTCGCGGCATTGGACTGTGGGAGCACGGACCTACATTCTAATGGATGGCTGGCTTTGGATCTAGGTCACTTTAGTGGGAATATCGGTCAACTTTGAAACCTGAGGACCAGCCACTTCCGGTTCCCCTTTCAGAGTAATGAGATTGCTGGGGCCGTAGAATTTTTCATCCAGTTTTGTCCTTTTTTTTCTCCAAAATTGATATTAGTCGGAAGAAACAAGCACACGTGTGACACGTGTGGTGGGGGTATTTCCCGGCGAGTTTTCAGTGTTGTTGTTGTTGCGAAGCGAAGCGGCTTCCCAGTGCGGAAGGCAGGCAGTTTGTGCATCAAACAGTGTTGTTGTGATGGATGGATGAGTGAGTGATGAGGGTGAATGAGTTAGTTAAACTGTGACTGAATATCTATTGATTTATTGATATTAAAGTGAATATTAGGGGGGGGGGGGGGTTCGAAATGCACCATTGTGCACTCGCCTTGATGTAAGGAACACTACTGCAGTCTCTAACAGCTTCAAAGTGGGTTAGACAGTGTTAGGAAACGCTACCGTTGCTGAGCTTTGGTTCAGTTTTGTGTGTTGCATGTAGTTGACTTATTTGTACTTTGTGGGAAAGTACCGATATTATATTTTGTAAACACAATATTTATGCTTGGACGAGAATGCAGGTGAACTTTCTAGTCCTGTCAAAACAAGTTGTTTACCATGCTGTTTTAGTCGTGAGTTCGTGGCGTTCGTTCGGATTAAGTGTGTCGGCGCTTTTGATGTACGTCATAAGAGAATGTCGCTAGTTTAGTCCATGCACGGCTCGTATAATGTAGTTGTATCGTGTTCGGTCTGGAATATTCTCGAGATTGAGTATTTACTATATATGCCAGCGCGATTTGAATGTTAAAAAAGCTTCTATTTGAGTTCTGCTACGTTGTGCAGTTGTATGTATTGAATGCTGAATAAATCCTCGAACTCAATTTGACGAGTTGTTTTCTGTTGCTGCGAAGACGGGCGACGTAGAATAAAAGAACACAACTATACGACGTTTGAGAACTTGTGGCAATCTCAAGTGTCGTGTAACAGACAGGCTCTTGATAAAGACTGAGGCAAAATGTGCCAAATCACACATTGTCTTGAAAGAAGGAAAAATCTTCATTTGTCACCTTTCTGCACTTTTTTGACTTTGAGTGCATAGCCACAATGGTCACAGACAAGATGCAGCAAACAGATTTGAAAAAGACCCCAAACTGAACTTGTTATGACTATTTGTAACCCCTCTCACCTTTTTGACTTGGCCGTACCCAAGCAAAAAGGCAAAAAAAATCATAACTAATTCCATGTTGACTTTTTGGTGGGGTGGACCTATTGTTCCAGACTCGCCTTGATTAGAGCAACACTAATGCAGTGTCCAACAGCTTTTAAAATTTGTTTTGACCTCTTGACAATGTACATGTCAACAATCCCTGACTTGTGTAGTAAGAAAAAAATCTTCATTTTTCCCCTTTCTCCACCTTTTTGAGTGTCAGTGCATAGCCACGATGGTCACAGAAAAGATGCAGCAAACAAATTTGAAAAAGACCCAAAAGTGAACTTGTTATGACTATTTCTAACCTTTCCTACCTTGTTCACTTGGCCGTACCCAAGCCAAAAAATCATAACTAATTCCATGTTCACTTTTTGGTGGGGTGGACCTATTGTTCCAGACTCGCCTTGATTAGAGCAACACTAGTGCAGTGTTCAACAGCTTTTAAAATTTGTTTTGACCTCTTGACAATGTACATGTAAACATGTAACACTAATCCCTGACTGTTGTGCAGTAAGAAAAATCTTCATTTCTCCCTTTTCTCCACTTATTTGTGTGTCAGTGCATAGCCACAATGGTCACAGAAAAGATCCATCAAACAGATTTGAAAAAGACCCAAAACTGAATTTGTTATGAATATTTCTCATCTTTTTTGGACTTAGAAAAATTTGTAAAAAAAAAAACATTTCTTCATTTTTCCCCTTTCTCCACTTTCTCTTTCATGAGGAAGGGATAATCACACATAGTACGCCAGTGAGGTTAGAATGGTGAGGTGGGGTCTGAGGCTGGTAAGGGATTTGGGGGTAGGACCGACGAGAGGGCACGGATTCGGCGGTTCGCCGTGTCGAGTCAACTTCATATATAACTGAAAGGCATAAATTCTGCAAATAGTGCATTGAACGATTTTGCTCTCAAACGAAAATCAGATTGAACCTGTAATTTGTAGTTGACATCTTGAGTGTCGGAGCAAATGTTTCACGCTGTCAGCCTGCGTGCGCTTTGCAGTATTGCTGATCCAGCCACAGCTCACTGTGCTAATAAAGACAATGGGCTGAACGGGAGACAATAACATAAAAAAGATAGTGTGTGGCCCTATACACTGCAACTGGCTGTATCAGATATCGCAATCATGCCACGACTTGATGAAGGAGAGAGACAGCAAGCGATTGGGATGCTTAGAGCTGGCCAAAGCATTGAACGTGATGAACACTGAACGTTTTCCGAAATCATTGCGCTTGGACTCAGTCACTTTTTATGAAAAATTGTCATTTCATGATGTTCTATTAAAAATCAATAAAGCGAAGGTTTTTAAACACTAAAATGGCCAATAAATAAAATATTCAAACATTGAAAACATTCACCACTGAGTTGATTTTTTGTGATTTTTTAAAGATCAGTTTGCGGAATGTATGCCTCTCGGTATAGATCTGTGTAGGCGATCAACAGCCCCAGCCGATCTGGATCTGTTCAAGTCAAAAGTAAAGTCAAGGATACGAAGAAGTTTACCGAAAAACATCGATCCCAAGGACTCATGTTGTAACTTTTCAAAGCAGTTACATTCAATCAAAGCTCTTTCCACATTAAACCGAACGGGAATCGTCGAAGATCCACGCAACTTCACTGCAATGTCGAAAACGAACTCATAATGTTACCGCAGATCTATAGTTGGTTTTGGTTTTGTGTCGCAGCAAAGAAACGAAGCAAATCTCCGGCTTTTATTTCACACTAAAAAACCGTTCATTTAGCGGGTTATTAAAATATATTTCTTTGAGGTTGCAAGGCAATGGCATCGCTGAGATGTACTCCTTCGAACACACGACACAGGTTAGAAATTGACTTCATTTGGGCGCTTTTTACGGCCAAAAGAGAGTGAGCATTTTGACGGGTTTATGGAAAAATCACTTCGGGGGCAGGTCTAAAATCCTGTGTACAGTGCCAAATCATACATCATTCAAAAGAGCAAAGTATGTTCTTTATTCTAACATATGGGCTAGGGTAAGTCATAGATATAAATAGACAGTGTCTGTCTATTATATCTGTATAGGCAAGTGTATTCCATTCCTTCGATAGTCTCGTCATCTACACTTGCGTGAACAATGCAATTTTGAGTCTGTTTTGCATAAAAGACCTGCGAGATTTGTAGAAGTCAAAACAACAACTTACAGTCCAGCCTCTCAACTTTCGTTCCATGCAATTTGTTTGTCTGTACGTATAGACTGAGGGGTGCCCCGAAATGATTTGTAATCACAACATTCACAGACTTCAAATACGCCATTGAAAACTCGTCCACGTGCGTTTTAGATATATACTTGGGTGACTAAAACTGTTGTACCTACCAAAGGCCGCTTCGCGTAAGAAAATGACTACCAGAGTCGCAAGGCTTGGGATTTTTTTTACAAGAAATTTATATTTCGTTGTTCTAGTCCGAATGAATATGAAGATATGGCGAGTTGAAAACGCCGATTCTTTCGCCAGAAACACGTCTGTTTCCACACCGGAAAGAAGGAATGGACTGAGCTAGAAGCACGGCGCCGTGCGTACAATCGATCGAATGATGTTATTCACACAATACCATTTGGCGATCTCTAAAAAATCATTTAAAAACGAACTAGTTGACATGTAATGAAACTATTTACTGAAATCAAGAAGTATCTTAATTCTAGCCGTGCATATGACACACCCTTTCGCGAAAGTACACTGAACCGTGCGTATACGCATTCGCACCCGCAAACCACCAACCCAGGCGGGTTATCCAGATCCAGATCCAGATCCAGATCCAAGGGAAGTAACTCAGTGAGTATAAACATGAACAAGAACCGCAACCCGAACACACTCGTAACACCTTAAGACAAATATCCTTTACTTTGACTTCATTACATAAGACAAATATCTGCTTTTAAAACTATCAGTGCTGGTAGTTTGCCTCAGGAATGTTGGAAGAGAGTTCCAGAGACTGCTACCTGAATACACTAAACTGGACTTAAACAGGTCAATCCGAGGAACAGGAGTGTTTAATCTCATAAATTGACGTGAATTCCTCTTGGTAAATTTTGTACGTAAAGTTTCAGGTACACATCCAGTGATAATTTTGCTCATAAGGGTACATTTATTATAGCCAAGTCTTGCCTTCAGAGGGAGAATGCCTAAGTTTATATAGTCTAATTCATTCAGGGTTGTTTTCTTTAATAAGACTACTTTCAACGCTCGTTTGTGTAATCTAATTATAGGTTTTAGTGAATTATCACTTGCCGAATCCCATAAGGTTGATGCGTAATCAATAACAGATTGAATATGGGCATTAAAGAATAACTTCCTGGCTTCCAAATTCAGGAAGTGCTTGATTCTAGATAAGAGATATACTTTCTTGGACATGACTTTAGAAAGTTGTTCGATGTGGTGTGACCATGACAGGTTGTTATCGATGGTCACTCCCAGAGAGAGAGAGAGAGAGAGAGAGAGAGAGAGAGAGAGAGAGAGAGAGAGAGAGAGAGAGAGAGAGAGAGAGAGAGAGAGAGAGAGAGAGAGAGAGAGAGAGAAAAAAGAAAGAAAGACAGAGACACACATACACCAAACCTGAGCTAACAGCAGGGATGGCGATAGTTGCAAGTCCCAGGTCAGATGCTCGCACAAGGCATTTGAAGACAGTGTTCGTCAAGTCCTGCTCACACAGGTCTTTCTTCTGGTAGTCTTTCCAGCGAGGTCCTACAGCATGCAGAACCTTCTTGCTCTGTAGCTTCCCTCCTGTTGTGCTTACGACATCTGTCACTTTAGCAGGGCCGTAGTCATTTAAACGTTTTTTAAGCTCGTCAACAAGCTTCTTGCCTGCAGCTTTTGCAATGGCGCGAGATACACCGCCAGAGCAACTGAGGTGTCTATCAACAGCACTGACGATGCACTCGACACATAACTGGGTTATGTCAGCATCAAATGCTGACACTCGAAGTTTTGAACTGGTCACGAATTCACCAGCTGAAGCCAAATCAATTTGTTTGTCTTCAACAAATTGTTCCGCCTTCTCTATGTCTTCACGATTGGTAGATATCAGAAGGAGACTTTGGTTGTTCTTGCTTTGAGTGCACGACAAACCGGTCTCAGAAAACACAAGGTCGACTTGACGTTTCAACTCTTCAGCCCCGAGGCCAGTGGTAATAATCTTATAAACACCAACTTTCATTTCTGTGCGAAGCGTTTCCATCACGGGTTGTATCCATTTGTCAGGGCAGGACTTACGGGTGCCCTTGTCCGTTAGAACCAACAACTGGTTCGGGTGGTCGACCTGAGCACCAGTTCGCACGAACTTCTCTGAGACTGTTTCAAGTTTTCTTCGTTCTTCTTCTGAGTCAGCCAACACAACAACTTCTTTGTCATTGACTACCTGTTCTTTTCCTGCACGAGATATTGACTTAAACTGAAGGCTATATGCTTTGCTACCTGGGAATTCAGCCAGTCGGGGAACATCAGAATCAGAGGATGCTTCAGGTGCAGGTGGTTGACGAGGGTCATGTCCGCCAGTTGCCATTTGCCATTTTGAACCTGTTTTCAGAATAATTAAATAGTTGTTCATAATTTACTCTTGATAAGTACACTATAAATGTGATGTTTGCTAGTATCAATGCCGAATTGAATTCAAACGACAGAAACATTCACTCTCAAAAACCAAAGTCTCGAATTAAACTATTGATGACAATTCAGAATTAGCAAAATTCAGCAACCTCTGCGAAACCCTCCCGTTTTGGCCCCCTAACGATTCTGACGTCTGCCTCTGTCAGAGTTACGTGACGTCAAACGTACACGAGATAGCCACACAATAGCTTCAGAAAAAAGCTGCATTGGATAGGCGATTGAAAGGTCTTAATGGAATTCCAGTCTACAGGAATGCCTTTAGTCACGTAACATCGGTCAAAGCGTGACTAAATGTATAAATAACGATACACGCATATGCAAAGGTATTACAGCACGCACATGTGCAAAGACATACTAGATGCATTGAGGAATCGTGTTTACTTCTTTTTTGTTTCCCCTTGGATTCGTTAATATAAGCTTTTTGCTTGAGTTCGGATCCCCTATGTCATATATTGTATGTCACGATACTAACACTGAATAAAGTTGTAATCAAAAAACAAGAAAGGTAGGTTGTTGGAACGTTTGTTATTGACAAAACAGAACAATTGTATTGTTTTGTCAATAACAAACGTTCCAAAAACATACCTTTCTTGTTTTTTGATTCTGAATTTTGGAACGTTGGTAGTCTCGTTGTTTTTGGATTTGAATAAAGTTGTGTCTGAACCAGGTGAGGTAAGAAGACAGACTTCTCAGTAATACAGTCATCAAGACAGAAACGAGTCAAAATTCTAAAGGATAAGACATCAGAAAGGTAAAGGCAGGCAGGAAAAAGACAGACCCAGACTAGATACGCGTAATTACATGCGTATTTTATGTATGAGCAAAGTTACCAATAACCAAGTCGCGAAAGGCGAAATTACTACATTTAGTCAAGCTCTAGAACTCACAGAATGAAACTGAACGCACTGCATTTTTTCACAATGACCGTAGTCCGCCGCTCGTGCAAAACGCAGTGAAACGGACGAGCCTGTTTTGCACGGTAGTGGTTTCGCTGTGCTGCAAAACACGCTTTTCTGTACCCCTCTTTGTTTTAACTTTCTGAGCGTGTTTTTAATCCAAACATACCATATCTATATGTTTTTGGAATCAGGAACCGACAAGGAATAAGATGAAATTGTTTTGAAATCGATTTCGGAAATTTAATTTTGATCATAATTTTTTTTTTAATTTTCAGAGCTTGTTTTTAATCCCAATACAACATCTTTATATGTTTTTGGAATCAGAAAATGATGAAAAATAAGATGAAGGTACTTTTGGATCATTTTATGAAAGAAAATTATTATTTATTTTTTTCAGATTTTTAATGACCAAAGTCATTTATTAGTTTTTAAGCCACCAAGCTGAAATGCAATACCGAAGTCCGGCCTTCGTCGAAGATTGCTTGGCCAAAATTTCAATCAATTTGATTGAAAAATGAGGATGTGACAGTCCCGCCTCAACTTTTACAAAAAGCCGGATATGACGTCATCAAAGACATTTATCGAAAAAATGAAAAAATGTTTGGGGATATCATACCCAGGAACTCTCATGTAAAATTTCATAAAGATCGGTCCAGTAGTTTACTCTGAATCGCTCTACACACACACACGCACAGACACACACACACATACACCACGACCCTCGTCTCGATTCCCCCCTGTACGTTAAAACATTTAGTCAAAACTTGACTAAATGTAAAAAACGAACCTCAGGAATCATCAGCACAACCATCGACTAGGAGAAGATTAGCCTACCTTTTCTTCCGGAGGAGGAAAGTAGAAAACTACATCCGGTGAGGGCCGCAATGCTATTACGTTTTTGCTAACCACAGTCAGTCATCCAGCAATACAAAACGGGTGCTTGCATATCCTGCCACAGAACACATATCTCAAACACATTTAGTTTTACCGACACTTAACTTACTCCCAGTCGTTTCACAACACACGCCTACTGATTTGCGCGCAGCAAGCAATACGTACTCGTATAACCTGCTAATCGTATGCAGGTCTGAAAACACGATTGACGAGGACAAGACTGCTTTGGACAGTCTAGCTTTGAGTGCAGCTTATTTTGCTCTCACACTGAGGCGTGATCGTTATTATTTCTGTAACTTCTACACCTGAGTGAAAATGGGTCGCCCGTGTCCGACCAAGTAACTTTATATTGGAGCCTTAATGCAGTGCGGCCACTTGCATTAAAAGCCCTTTCCAGTGATCAACAAGCGCATACTGGTTTGACTGAAAGCACACAGACGGAAATATAGGACAAAGGAGCACTTGCTATTGTTCTTATTACGCTCGAAGGTCACTATTGTCGCCGAGAAGTACTGAGTGAATCAGCTGGCGAACCCGTCTTGCCGTCGATGGAAATGGGAAATCAAATGTAGTAAGGCAAGTCTATGTGTTCTTGCTTTTTCACCAACCGTTTGAGACGACGGGTTTCATTCACAGCTTGATTTCAAACACGTTGACTGACTGCATACTGTATGACTCACCCTGGCACGCAACAACATGTCGATTGCGGTCGCGCGCCATTTTTGAGAAATACGGGCGCTTTTTGTGTTGTTTTATGCGTAGTGGTAAGGGTTAGACTGTGTTTTCAAATATCCAAGCACAGCTCACCTACTCATATACAGCCCTGCTGATATGTACAATCTTTTCAAAACCAAAAATATAGCACACTTAACACATCACAAGCAAACCGTGAGTGACGCGACTAAGGTTAGCACTAATACTGTCTCATTGTTATGCTTGATGAATATCAAAAATGGTTTCAATGATTTTTTAAAAATATTTGATATGTTTGCTTATTGTTTAACCCGCGTTTATACATGTTTTAAATATTTCTCTCCTTCTTCTTTTTTTCCTTCTTTTAAAAAAATGTTTTCCTTTGTGTGTTATTGTTGTTCTTATGCATGATTGCATCAACTAAATTCTGTTAATTTTATTGCGCACTATCATTATCCAAATAATGTCATATGAAGAGCAATTGTTGTATCTTTGGTGCAGACGTAGACTCATATCTCATCTTTGAGGGTATGATAATATACAAAAAAAAGTTTACTATAAATTAGGAGTTGCAAATGAAATAGCGCATCAATAACAAATGATAACTTTTTTTAATTAATCCTGTGTTCATCTGCACATCTTAAGGAATTACATGTTTTGAAACCTGCCTATTATACTTTTCATGTTTGGCTCACTTCCTCCTGAATCTTGCATGGAAAGTGCAATAAAGACAGTTTGACAAACCAATCGTAGCCATTATTCAGGATGCTTAAAACGTACTTTTCAGAAATGCAGTGATGACCAAAAGGTGCAACTGAAAAAGGCAAAATCGATCAACAGTACGTAACAAGACAAATGTCGGCCAAGTCATAGGCTGAAAAAAGATGGATTGTGCAGTAGTTCATTGAGAAGTTCTCTTTAAACTTGCACATTTTCTGCACAAATTATTACAGAAGCTCTTAAACAAGTAGAAAACATGTTTTTAAATGTTCACAAGCAAGTTGGGTTAGATAAAAAAAAAAAACATATCTGTGACATAAAACTGGTCGCTGCCAGTTATGGTAGAGTTACATCGGAATTTGGTCGCTGGTAAGTTACTTAATGGTATAAACATGCATGAACATTCAGTGATGGATGTTGTGTTCAAACGGTGTTTATTAGCGCTTGTAAAGACTGTGCCAAATACTAAAACTCCCCTCATAAACCACCAGCAGACTAACAGCAGTTAGTCACACTCGGATTAAGCATACATGGCGTCGGTTGTTGTAATACATCTAACGCAAGAAGAGACTTCGCGTTGTTCTAATACTCATGGGCTACTTACAAGAGGGATTTCAAAATATCTCTTCTTTGTTTTTCTTTTGCAGTCTTCGTGATGGACGCAGGAGCTGAGCAACATCAAGGAGAAAGTCATCTGAAAATCACTGGTACAGATGAAGAAAGTGAAATGTCCAATGCCAAAGGGACAACAGGCAGCGACCAAACCGAACAGGGAGATGCGTTTAAACCACAATCAGAACGAGAGTCGCCGAGTAAAGAGATCACAGAACCAGACCAACCATTTGAACCAGCTCAACCATGCCTGACCACGATAAGTAAATCTAGTGGCATGGAACCAGATCTCACTGCAGAAGATCCCGACGTCCTTCAGAGAAAAGAGACCCAAGGTGAAACAGGATATGAGCCAGAAACCAAACAAAAAGATCGCGGAGTAGATCAAGAATTAGACCGACGCCAGGAACCGGAATCAGACGAAAGCCAGGAACAAAAATTAGGTGAAACCCAAGAACAGGAATTATATCGACGTCAGGGACAGGAATTGGACAACGGCCAGGAACATGAATCAGACCAACGTCAGAAACAGAAACGAGACGAACGCCTGAACCAAGGCAAGGAACAGGAAACAGAGCAAACCCAAGACGTTGAATCAGAGCAACGGAAGGAAGAGGATTCAGAGCCACGGGGATACTCTGATTCTGGTTCAACTACACAACTCCTCCCACAGCATGGCAAGAGAAACAAAGATCAAAGCACAGACAAAGACAAGGACAAAAAGAAATTCAAAATATTTGTCATTGGAAAAACGGGCACTGGAAAAAGCTCTCTGTGCAACAAGATAATCGGCAGGAACGTATTTGCCACAGGTCGCAGCTTCAAGCAAGTAACCACTGAAACACAGGAGGAACCTACTACCTTGCCAAGGCTGAACATCACTGTGAGTTAATCTGCTATGCTTGAAAGTCTCCGATCTCTTTCACCACTTGTACTTTCTTTACGGCTCTGAATGCCCGTTGATCAATCTATAACCCTTTTTCTGGCTATGGATCTCTCTGTTGTTTTCTTTTAATGCCAGTATAAATATTGCCTCATGCGGCCTGAGTGCCAGCCCAAGGGAGACTATCAAGCCACTTTGAACAATCGGGGCTATAAGCGTAAACCACCTCAAATACTGGCTAGAAAATGTACGAAACGATATTGCCACAAACAGCAACTTTCAATCTTATGTTTGACATTTATTGATTGAAAATGATTGAAAATAGGCGGACATTTTTGGTATGATGCTATAGTGATGTCGTCCGTATCGAAATCTGCCCAGAATGAATTAGCCACACAGGTTACAGGCATCGGTACCGTTTGGGGAACCACAGCGGTCTTGTAATCAGAATGAATTAGCCACACAGGTTACAGGTATCGGTACCGTTTGGGGAACCACAGCGGTCTTGTAATCAGAATGAATTAGCCACACAGGTTACAGGTATCGGTACCGTTTGGGGAACCATAATGGTCTTGTAATCAGAATGAATTAGCCACACAGGTTACAGGTATCGGTACCGTTTGGGGAACCACAACGGTCTTGTAATCAGAATGAATTAGCCACACAGGTTACAGGTATCGGTACCGTTTGGGGAACCACAGCGGTCTTGTAATCAGAATGAATTAGCCACACAGGTTACAGGTATCGGTACCGTTTGGGGAACCACAGCGGTCTTGTAATCAGAATGAATTAGCCACACAGGTTACAGGTATCGGTACCGTTTGGGGAACCACAATGGTCTTGTAATCAGAATGAATTAGCCACACAGGTTACAGGTATCGGTACCGTTTGGGGAACCACAATGGTCTTGTAATCAGAATGAATTAGCCACACAGGTTACAGGTATCGGTACCGTTTGGGGAACCACAATGGTCTTGTAATCAGAATGAATTAGCCACACAGGTTACAGGTATCGGTACCGTTTGGGGAACCACAGCGGTCTTGTAATCAGAAAGAATGAGTATAAACACGTTTTGCTTAGAATTCATGTATTTCTTATCATCAGAAATATATTCTTAAAAATGACAAACAAGTGACATAAATGAGGAGCAGTAGATGCCCAGGTCATCAATTTACAAATTTGTTCAGTGATTTTAAGTGTTTTTTAACGCATTAATCTTTAACTTCATCGTTATCACCGTAATCATTTTCTTTTGTAGGTGGTAGACACACCAGACATAAGCGACAAAAGCGAAACATGCCAGAAAAATACCGTGAAGAGTTGGAGGGACAGTGCCAAAGACTACAACTACATGGTAGTGCTGGCTGTACGCTGTGACGCCAGGTACTCCCCTGCAGAGTACGAGGTCTACAGACAGATCAAACAGCTATGGGGGAACGACCTTGTCAAGAAACTCGTGGTGGCCTTCACCTTTGGTGACACGCGAGAAGACCCTGGTCTGGACATGAAGAAGGAGCTGGAGGAGGTCTGGCCGGAACTCAAACACGTCATCAAAGACGCCAACAATAGACACGTGGTCTTCAACAATGAGGTATGCACATTTCTTGTTTTGTTTGATTATTCATCGGGAATGATTTTCCAGGCGATGTTGAACTTTGTTTCCGCTTGGTGTTACTCTGCTCGGACACGCTAGCTACACACACACACACACACACACACACACACACACACACACACACACACACACACACACACACACACACACACACACTCGTACGCACGCACGCACGCACGCACGCACACATTTTTGACATGCATTTGTTAAGTGTGTACTTCTCCTAATCGGTGTTTATGCATTCTTTTTTTTTCAATCCATAGCCTGGAAACACTGATGAGAAGCCCGTGAATGAACTGATTGAAATCATGAAGCATCTTGAGGACGGAAAGCTGTGGAAGTGGGTTGCATCTGGCATCACGGTTACACTATCTGGATTTATCATTTGGTTTATGTGGGTGGATATGTGATATACAAAATTGTATGTAACTCTCGTGGGTTTTTTGTGAGTCTTATGGGCATCTTGAGGACAGGAGAGAGAAAGTGACAGCATCATTCTCTCTCTTTCTGTAACTTACTGGCAATGACAGCTAACTGCCATAAGTATATATCACCTCAAGAAAAAGAGTCAGAGCAAAAGGGATAACGATTTTGAGTCCACGTTATGGATACAATCATGGTTTGATGTATATATGGATGTGTGATTTAATTAATTTTGCACTTTTGTAATGTCCGATTGAGTATGATCATTTGCTTTTGTACACTTCGTACTGCTTGTATTATCAGTAAGATGACGTTTGTGCATCAAGTGTTGGTATGCATCAAGTTTTTAAAAGTTTCTGATTTTAGCATGGGTTTTTCTCTCAAAGTAAGGGTAAGTATTGTCTCCCCCCCCCCCCCCCATTATTTTATTTTTCTATTTTAAAGCTATTTACTCTGATGGTGAAGTTAAGCACGACTAAATACACCAGACAAAGCATGTGTAATGTGTTTGCTGTTCTGTATTCTAATGTTGCTTTGCTGTTGTTAAGATGCATCAAGTTCTTGATGACCCAACAGCAACCCCTTGTCCAAATTGAGTATTGGGTACTTATTTATATTTAGTCTTTGACTAAATGTTTTAATATAGAGGGGGAATCGAGACGAGGGTCGTGGTGTATGTGTGTGTGTGTGTGTGTGTGTGTGTGTGTGTGTGTGTGTGTGTGTGTGTGTGTGTGTGTGTGTGTGTGTGTGTTTGTGTGTGTGTGTGTAAGTGTGTGTGTAAGTGTGTGTGTGTGTGTGTGTAGAGCGATTCAAATAAAACTACCGGACCGATCTTCATACAACTTCACATGAGAGTTCCTGGGAATGATATCCCCAGAGTTTATTTTTGATTTTTTCGATAAATGTCTTTAATGACGTCATAGCCGGCTTTTTGTAAAAATTGAGGCGGCACTGTCACACCCTCATTTTTCTATGAAATTGATTGAAATTGTGGCAAAGCAATCTTCGACGACGGCTGGACTTTGGCATTGCATTTCAGCTTGGAGGCTTACAATTTAATGAGTTTGGTCATGAAAAATCTTAAAATTGTAATTAAAATAATTGTTTTGTAAAACGATTTCATCTTATTCTTCATAATTTTTTTTATTCCAAAAACATATAAATATGTTATATTCGTATTAAAAAACAAGCTCTGAAAATTACAAATATCAAAATTATGATCAAAATTAAATTTCCGAAATCCATTTAAAAACACCTTCATCTTATTCCTTGTCAGTTCCTGATTCCAAAAACATATAGATATGATATTTTTAGATTAAAAACAAGCTCAAAAAGTTCATAAGGATAGAAATACAGAAAAGCGTGCTATCCTGCTAAGCGCATGCACTGCCGCACTAATCTGGCTTGTCAATTTCACTGCCTTGACCACGAGCTGTGGACTGACGATGCTACAAGTATACGGTCTTGGTGAAAAAATGCAGTGCGTTCAGTTTCATTCTGTGAGTTCGACAGCTTGACTAAATGTAGTAAATTTGCCATGCGCGACTTGTTTTTATTATGATGAAAAAAATCTGTACTCTGACAAGGGAAACAACCGCTGTATATTGCCCTTTGAGGTGTAATATGATTGCCTTTCCTGGATACCATTTTTCCAGATTGGGTCTATTTGTTATTCCTTGCATGTTATGATTTCTGACTCACGTTTGTAAAACTTGATCAGTAGATTGGCCGTCTGTCTGGCCGTGTGTGTGAGTGTGTGTGTGTGTGTGTGTGTGTGTGTGTGTGTGTGTGTGTGTGTGTGTGTGTGTGTGTGTGTACGTTTGTGTGTGTGCGTCAGTGTGTGTTGTTTGACTCGGTCTGCCAAAAGATTAGCACGCACGCACACGCGTACGCGCAAGTATACACTGTCACTGACACACACATAAACACACACACACACACACACACACACATACACACCGTGGCACACACACATACACACACACACAAATACACATACGCACACAGACACGCGCGCGCGGCGACGCACGCGCGCATACACACACAAACACACACACACACACACACATTTACACACACACTCACACATACGCACTCACACAGAGTCCTTAGTGCATGAAAACGCCGATATCTAAGTAGGTCTCGGTTACACACTACTCAAGATAATAATTATATGTATTAGCATATTATCAAATTTCCTTATTATATCGACATACAGTCTATAATGCTAAAAAATGTATGTCTACAGGCACCGAACGTGATGTTCGGCAAGAACTCTGAAGCCAGGAAATGAGTGTGTGTCCGTCTGTCTGTGTCTGTATATTGTGTCTGTGTGCTTGTGTTTATGTTTGTCTGTGTGTACGCGTGTGTGTCGTCGGTTTCACGTGTATATCTGTGTGTGTTTGTCGATCCAAGTGTGTGCGTGCGTGTATGTATGCATGTGTGTGTGTGTGTGTATGTATGTGTGTGTGTGAGTGTGTTTATGTGTGTGCGTGCGTGCGTGTGTGTCGATCCCAGTGTGTGTGCGTGCGTGTGTGTGTGTGTGTGTGTGTGTGTGTGTGTCGGTGCACTGTGTGCGGGGTGTGTGTGTGTGTGTGTGTGTATTTATATATATGTGTATGTGTGTGTGCTTGCGTCTGTGTGTGTGTGTGTGTGTGTGTGTGTGCAGTGTGTGCCTGCAATAGTCACAGTTCTTGCGGGCAAAATAAGTTAGTTTAATCAATTGACTACTGAAACAATTTGACGCACCTCTAGTACATGTACGAAGACGAACCACTGAGATACTTCGCGAATACAAAGATAGCTCACCATAGCTTTTCAAGTTGTCGGCTGTAACATGTTCTGTCATTAGGTTTGTGTAACCCTGAACAGCTTATAGGGTACAGCTGTACTGAAACTGCTGTTTTGACAGTGTAGTCAATCGTGCGTACGAACTCAGAAGTGAACGTGCGCGGAATGTGCAGAGGCTATAACCTATATGATTTGACTGGTGTCAGTACCACAACTGCAACTTCAACTGCAAACACATAGGTAAGGAATAAACTGTGTTGTTGTTTTTGTAGTTGTTGTTGTTGTAGTTGTTGTTGTTGTTGTTTTCTGTGTACTTGCCTTTCATTCCATGGTCAGAAAAACAACAGAGTCGTTGTTGTTCTAAACCGAAACGCACTAACTTGACTCTTGACATGTCCTGCAGGAGTAATATTCTTTTATGATCACAAACGTTGAAGGACATACAAAGAAGTGTCACTAGTGAGGCTTGGTACAAGTTTCCTGTGTACAAAGTTTCGATAGTACCGCCGGTATAATTAATACCTTACAGCAAGAAGTAAATTGCAAACACTGTAACCACTATCAAAGTCCTACAGCCCAGCTGTTATTTCATTCGTTTACTGTCGATACAGAATCGTTTGGGCAGTCCCTGTAGTTGGTTGGCGCTTGCTATGTTAGTTTGTAGGTCGGTTGATTGGTTTGTTAAACACGTTTACCTCACATTATTTTCTTTACAGCACAAAGATGATTCTGCACATCAGCGTACTCATTGTGTTTGCCACTGTACCACTGTGTGTGTCGGAGGACATGGTTGTGACAACAAAGAACGGACCGTTGAGGGGAAGACGGGTCAGCACTGGACAGACGAGTTATCTGGACACCTTCCTCGGCATCCCTTTTGCTGCACCTCCTGTCGGTATGCTGGTGTGCGTGTGTGTGTGTGTGTGTGTGTGTGTGTGTGTGTATGTGTGCGTGTGTGTGTGTGTGTGTGTGTGTGTGTGTTATCTGGACACCTGCCTGGGCATCCCTTTTGCTGCACCTCCTGTCGGTATGCTGGTGTGTGTTTGTGTGTGTGTGTGTGTGTGCGTGTGCGCGCGCGGGCGCGTGTGTGTGTGTGTGTGTATAAACACCTGGAGTGATCTCTCTTATATTCCCAGGTGTTGTCTTGACGTAGATATAATGCATACCAGGCAGTGCCAGTGGACTTGAATGCATACATTCTGGGTTACAGAAAATGTACACAAATAACTGTACAATGTTTTTTCTTCGTGTTAGGTTCTCTTCGCTTCACAGCCCCCCAGCCAGCCAAAACATGGACAGGTACCCGAGATGCCACCCGCTTTGGCAACATGTGTCCTCAACTGGTTGACCCTCTCACGCCTTCCAGTCTACCTGTCAGCGAAGACTGTCTCTACCTGAATGTTTATGCTCCAAATGTGAGTACATGTAAAGTTTTCATTCACTCAAAGTGGGGATAGAGAGAGAGGGAAAACGAGAGGAAACAAACAAACACGCAAACAAACAGACAAAGGGACACACAGCTAATACACAGAGATACTTTTGGTAAGATTCCGTCATTGTGCGCAAACATTCGATTTAGTCTTACTTCGGGGTTTTCACATATATCATTCCTGTGCACATTTTAGACATAAACCTTCTGAAATAAATGTTCATGACGTTTAAGTTTGGTTTTTTTATGTAAAGGTACACGAACTGTATGGAAGATTGTACCTTTTAGCGTTGACTTATACATGATTAAAACAGACTCCGGGGGGAGAGCGACTATTTAGTAATTTTTGATCCTGTTGCACAGCTGGGTGTTTAAATAATTTGAATCATACACACGAGTTTTTGAAAACATCATTACTTTAAGCAGTTATAGAAGTTTGGCGTGGATCTATGGATGTGTTGGTTATTGACTTTCAACCATTACTGCCCTTGTCAATATGTTTCTTCAGTCACCCTCTGATACGTCGCTGTTACCTGTGATGTTCTGGATCTACGGTGGCAGCTACAAGACCGGAACCGCTGCTTACTACAACGGCACAGAACTTGCCAGCAAGGGGGTGGTTGTTGTCACCGCTAACTACAGGCTGGGCGCACTGGGTGGGTGTGCACGTGCTCCGTCAGATTCTTGAACTGTACCTACTTGGTGATAAAAATGTGTGTGTGTGTGTGTGTGTGTGTGTGTGTGTGTGTGTGTGCGTGTGTGTGTGTGTGTGTGTGATATTTAATGCATACCCTACACATTTTTGTGATTATTTTGGTTGGAACTTTTCTTCGCATACGTACCTGTTGATCAGTGCCTGATCAGTGAAGTAACTGTGCATACCCGCTATTTAAATGTAATACGTTTATAAAATGTTAGTTTAACTAGTGTGCGTTCTTTTGAAACCTTCCACTTACCATATTATTCAACGTCAATAGATATGAGAATAAATTCGAAACTGGATAAAGTAAATGCAGCAAAAAGTGCCTGAGAAGATATCTTGGCTAAACCATGCATTTTTTATTCTTAACTTTCTGATGATCAAATTATCCATGTTTTAGGTTTCCTGTCCACTTTGGACGATATATGCCCTGGTAACAACGGATTGCTGGATCAGATTCTGGCTCTGAAATGGGTCAAAGACAATATCGCCAGTTTTCATGGTGATCCAAATGACGTCACTATATTTGGAGAGAGTGCTGGAAGCGGGAGTGTGGCCTTGTTGAGACTGTCGCCTTTAGCACAAGGTCAGGTGAAAATAAAGCTTTTTTATTTCTGTGGGTTTTTTGGCGCTGGGGGTTTGTGGGTTTGTTTTTCTTTCTCTCTGTATGTGTCTCCAATCTATCGGCAGTGAACGTATCGTTTCTTCTTTCCTTTCTATTTTTATTCATTTTTGCTTTTGAACTTCTTGTGAAAGCATTTCGGAGCAATGACTATTTCATGATCGAGCGTTCGTTCTTCGTCTTCTTGAATGGTAATACCAATGCGTAATGCGTGCTTCTTTGTCTTCTTTTTCGTCTTCTGCTTCCTCTTTTTTTTTCTTCGATGTGTGTGAACTCCATAGGAAACATAACTTTTCAGTATTCAATGGACTTTTTCTTTTCTCTCACCAGGTCTGTTCAGTAAAGCCATCATGGAGAGCGGAGCGTCTCTCAGTCCCTGGGCAGTGGCTCGTCCAGGGAAAGACACCATTTCTCCGCTGCAGTTTGCTCAGAGCCTTGGAAACGAGACTGGTTGCAGTGACTCTGATCTTCAGTCAAGTGCAGACCTCGTCAGCTGCCTCAAGAACGTTCCCGTGGACAAGATTTTGAAGGCCACTGAAAGCATTTACGTAAGTCATGCAGTATGATTATAGGCATGAAAACATCCAAGTTTGTTTGTGTGGGTGGTAAGGTGTGCCTGCATACGTGTGTTGGTACGTGTCACTGTGTGTGTGTGTGTGTGTGTGTGTGTGTGTGTGTGTGTGTGTGTGTGTGTGTGTGTGTGTGTGTGTGTGTGTGTGAGTGAGTGAGTGAGTATTGGTACGTGTCACTGTGTGTGTGTGTGTGTGTGTGTGTGTGTGTGTGTGTGTGTGTGTGTGTGTGAGTGAGCGAGCGTGCGTGCGTGCGTGCGTGCGTGCGCGTGTGCGTGCGTGCGTGCGTGCATGTGTGTGAATGTGATGATCTCAATGAGGTCAAACACGAAATAGAGAGCTCAATGAGGTCAAACACGAAATGATGATTTAACCTTTATTTTCTGCAGAAATCAACGTTGCTTTTAAAGTTTCGACCCACAGTTGAGAAAGCGTTAGGTGTAATACCAGACGATCCGCTGAAACTGCTAGCCCGAGGCGCCGGAAGTAACATCACGTCCATCCGGGGAGTCAACAAGAACGAGTACTCTTTGTTCTTGCTGCGTGAGTTACACAAGATGACCATTTTTAAAATATTTTTTTGTATTTTTGTTTCATGGGATAGGAAATGATTTCAATTTTATGTGTAGCTGTTTCAGATGTTGCATAATTATGATATCATGTAAGGCCTGATGAGGAATAGCAATATGAGCGTCATTTTTTCTGAGATGGTCTATTTACTTTCATTTAAACGCTTTTAATCGTTTCCTATACACGATGGCCAACAAATATGTTAGTCAATACAAAATATATCAGTTGTTTTGTAATCGCCAACAGTGGTTTGGTCTTTGACGTGTCTAGCTTGTATAATGAAATTTATTGCGTTTTTACGGGTCACATGACGAAACTGTAACTAACCATTGGTCAAACATGCACCCTATATCAATTGATATATCGCAGGAAGTCGTCATAGTCAAGTGATATCTCGCAGGAAGTGACTAATCACGTATGGGCGCCATCTTTAGACGGTCACTTCAAAAACAGTGGAGCGAAATATTTCCCATCAACATTCTTTGATGAAGAATTGAGTACACAACAAACAAAAAGGCAAATCGTCAAAAAAGAGAAAAGTATGCCCAATCTTTTGTACGCCGTCATGTGTCCTAGAAATTGGATCTGAAGTCTTACCGACGGGGGTTGCATTGAATGGCAATTTAGCAGAAAAACAACAAGAGACACAAGCAGCAGACACTTGTAAGAACTGGGTAACTTTGACTACAATTTGAAAGAGATTTCACCCCCCAGCGAGATAGAAGCAAAAGTGTCTGCAGGCACAATGGTTTACACCGCACCAGTCCTGAGATTAAAACGTAACTGACCTGACGACTCGATGAAGAAAACTGAGGGAATGAAAGGGAGAGAGACTTGAAGAGGTCACATTCACTGTGCATAATTCCTACCTGGATCATTGCGACTCGCGCATTGTTACATAATCGCAAGTCTTTCAGCAGGGACAGTTCTGTGAAAGTAAAAGACAATTCTCTGATCACTTCAATGGCCATCGTTCAGTGAAAACGACCATCCGAGTTGTCGAGAAGAAGTTCTGAAACACGTCACGTTCCAAATCAAAAGACGACATTCTATTCTCTTACGTCACTATTCTTGGTTTACGGTACCATTCGGCGGCTTTGCTACGAGTATGCCATAGTCTTGGTTGGCCGAGACCTTGAGGTGATCCCAAAGAAGACTCCTTAGCAGCTACCGACGGGTGGTTTACGGAAGAGCCTGTCTTGTTTATTTTGAAAAAGGATGCATGAAACTGTCCAAAACAAAACGCAATAAATTCGTTATCGTTAGATGTGGCTGTGATATCCACATATATAGCTATTCTGATGGACACGTGGGGGACTTCGGGGGCTGTGATTGGATGGTCTCACACATCCCTTTTCCGATCATCAAAGCATAACGCTACGAAAGTTGGCCATTTTTGCCGATATCCAAACGATATCGGCAATAACAAAGACGCATGGTTCCGGTTTCTTCCACGTGTATAAAGTACACGCATACCTCGCCAGGTTTGTTTCTGTCACTCTGTGACTAGTCGACAGACGATGCCATTTGCTTTGTGTGTGTTTTTGTTGTTGCTTACTGTACATGACATACATTACGTGTAAAATCCAGTTCTTTAACAGGCAACAAACCTTGCAAATTTCCAGAAGCTGCAATCTGAAGCGACCTATCTCGGATTCTAGCAGACGATCTCTCCAATGTTTAACACAAAATCAGCAAACTCTCCTGTCACATAGAACGTCCATTGTATAGTGCAATGTTGAAATGAAGTTACCGGTCTAAAACATTTCGTTGTTTCTTCTGAGACTATCCTTGTTCTCTTATCATCTACAGATTTACCGCTGTCTTCACCACGCGAATTCCCAACAGAAGTCAGACTTTCGAACATACAATCTACGTAGGCAAGCATTATACGTCATGACGTCATATGATTCCTAACATATTGACGTAATGCTAAGCATCCGGTTATCTCGAGTTTTCTCCGTAATACATGTCCGTGGGTTTTTCAATGTTCGGTTATTTCCGTGGCTTCATGCGGAAAGGGAACCGTCGTCTGCAATCAACGACATGGACCATTCTGGTACTTGTCGCTGACAAAAACATGATTCTAACACAGAATTTAATGTCAGAATAGCTATATAAACGCTATTGTGTTTTCATCGTAGCAATAGGGTCCGATATTTAGACTCGAACAAGTATAATGCGACTCGTCTTCGACTCGTCGGCATTATACTTGTCTCGTCTAAATATCGGGCCCTATTGCTACGCTGAAAACACAATAGCTGTTATTATCAGTCACAATGTCTCAAAAGGCGGAAACATATCAGATCTCGGCTTACGCCTCGATCTGATATGATTCCTCCTTTCTCGACATTGTGACTGATAAATGTGGATATCACAGCCACATCTAACGATAACTACTATTTTTGTGATTATATCGTATGTCCGATTTCAGGTTATCCAATATGGGATTTTACCTTGAAGCAAGTGGAGGCACGAATTTTACTGTTTGCCAAAGAATTCTTTCCTGAACAAAGTCAAATCGTGGCCAATAAGATCATAGCTGAGTACATCAGTACGAAGGACCTCCCCACGCCTGAACGATGCAGGGACGCGCTTATACAGGTGAACTAATGATACGTTTTGCTTAACGATACCTTTCTTCCCGTCAAAACGATGTTGTACGGCGCCATAGAGGTGTCCAGGTTTTTTCATTGGATTAAAGCATGGACATATTGCTAATAATCAACAGCCCCATGTTTTTTAGTGCAGATTGACACAGATGTCGCTTAATAAATAAATTCTGCCCCAACAAATCTCGCTCTGCACACAATCAATCAATCAATCAATCAATATGAGGCTTATATCGCGCGTATTCCGTGGGTACAGTTCTAAGCGCAGGGATTTATTTTTTTATTTTTTTATTCTATATTTTATACAATTTATATCGCGCACATATTCAAGACGCAGGGATTTATTTATGCCGTGTGAGATGGAATTTTTTTACACAATACATCACGCATTCACATCGGCCAGCAGATCGCAGCCATTTCGGCGCATATCCTATTTTTCACGGCCTATTATTCCAAGTCACACGGGTATTTTGGTGGACATTTTTATCTATGCCTATACAATTTTGCCAGGAAAGACCCTTTTGTCAATCGTGGGATCTTTAACGTGCACACCCCAATGTAGTGTACACGAAGGAACCTCGGTTTTTCGTCTCATCCGAAAGACTAGCACTTGAACCCACCACCTAGGTGAAGATTGTGGGTATAGGTTTAAGTGAGAAGGGCGCTCTTATCCATTTTAAGATCCTGAACAGATCTACTGTGATCTACCAGATAATCTACAATGCAAGGACGTTACCTTTGAATATGGTCATTGTGGGTATCATGTAGAATATAAGGGCGACAAGGATAAAGATGATGCCAGCGGCTAGTTGTGGTGGAGGTGGTTTTCCTCCTGCTGCCTGTGATGATGATGATATGATGATGATGATGATGATGATGATGATGATGGTGATGATGATGATGATGATGATGATGATGATGATGATGATGATGATGATGATGATGATGATGATGATAAGAATAAGAATAAGAATAAGAATACTTTATTATCTCATAGAGAAATTCAGGCGTGGTACATAACAATAGTACAAACAAGACATTGATTTTACATAAAACATATAGCACTATATAACAGGGCAGGTTATAGAAACACCTTCCACATACCTCTCTGGACATTCCTTGCATTGTTCTTACGCATTCAGACATGAACACATCCATGTCTCATTTACACATCGCACACATGGACATTCTTATACGCTCATGATGATGATGATGATGATGATGAAATACTGTGGAGAAGTTTCACTTATTCAGCTCATTTTGTTATTCTTCAAGAGTCAGCATTAGCAAGGCCAAACTTCTTTTTCGCAGATCAATACGGACTTTGACTTCATTGTGCCAACGATTCTTGAGCAGCAACAAACCGTGAGGGCGCCCGGACACGCCAAGCAGTACCTGTATGAGTTTACCTACCGTGCCACCCACTCCACCCGGCCTGCCTGGGCAGGTAGGTACAGGGCAACACGTCGTTCAATGTGTTATTTTACAAAAGACAAGCATGTTTTGGTTTCTGCTTGCTGATTGTGCCAGACTAGCCGTAAGGCAAGATTGGTTAGGTTAACATGCCCGCGCGTCCGTTCACATTAAAGCGCAGTCGACTAGTCCCTCACTTGTAAAACATACGGCTCACCGTCTAATAAGATCAGCCTGGGCTATTACATGGGATAAAGTCATCCTTTCACTTGAACACATTCCACCAATCAACGGCCTGTGTGTTTTGTGTGCATAGTGGGAAACTGTTTTAACTAACGCTTGTCTCAATCTGCGAAATTGATTCTTTTTCTTCTTCTACTTCTTCGTTCATGGGCTTAGACTCCCACGTTCACTCACGTTTTTAGCGAGAGTGGATTTTTACGTGTATGACCGTTTTTACGCCGATTTCGGGGGAGGCATGCTGGGTATTTTCGTGTTTTTATAACCCACCGAACTCTGACATGGGTTACAGGATCTTTTCCGTGCGCACTTGGTCTTGTGCTTGCGTGTACACACGAAGGGGGTTAAGTCACTAGCAGGTCCGCACATAAGTTGACCTGGGAGATCGGAAAAATCTCCACTCTTAACACACCAGGCGGAAGCGACCGGGATTCGAACTCACGACCTCCCGATTAGGAGGCTGATGTCTTACCACCACGCCACCGCGCCCCGAAATTGATTCAAATCAAATTCCCATGACGCACATGAAGCAGCCAGGATGCTGATTGAATTCGGTATGTAGCTAAGTGGTGGAATGGCCTAACCTCGGGTAGAAGAAATAACTGTGTTGCCTTTCAGATGTTAATTAGGACATGTGGGATGCTTGCATTGAGCAAAACATTTAAACATTGTTTTATTCAGCAATTAATTAGTACATTACATGATGAACGTGTTAGAATAAAGAACACGCTATGAGCTTATAATGGTGAGAGAGAAACAAAAAGAAAAGATGATATCTTGCTGCGAGATTTTTGACACAGTAAAGAGGGCCAGCTTGTTTGACAGTACAACAGGTCCATTCAGGTTAATACTCAGGAAAAGAAGAAGAAGAATGATAATAAGAAGAAAGAGGGGGAAGCAGCAGAAAAAGAAACAGAAGACGACGAAGATGTTATCTCTTTGTAACTGTTTCATTTCTGTCTCTCTTCCGGTCTTAACAAAACATACCCAGGTTGCGGGTGTGCAGATAACAGCTGTAGACTTTTGCACACTTCAATTATAAAATCAAATCAAGCAGGTCATAAGATACAACGGAAAACAGATTAAATAAAACCATACAGTCCACAGTCGTTTGAGTGTACTATTTTGTTGTTAGTGTTGTTTTCTTTGTTTCAAGGTGTGATGCACGCATCCGAGCTGCCTTTTGTGTTTGGCCAACCTTTCACGCATGACAAGTTCTTCGCTTACAACTTTCCCTTTAACTGGACAGCACAGGACATGAAAGTGTCTATGAATATGGTGAATTTGTGGACTGACTTCGCCAAATATGGGTAATCCTACATACGCAATATTCATTATCCAAGTAATATTGCACGATGAAATTATGATAAGTTCACGAAACGTGATTTTGCTTCAATGATTTATTGTCAGGGTACTAGAACTTTACAAAATAAACAACCCATCAAGATTATTTAAAATGTTGCAAAATGAGTGCTCAAAAAAACTCAGATTTGGGTTGGTTTAAGTGAAGTCCTTACACATTCCACCATTTAAAGTGTTAGAAATAAAATCCTATAGGCAAAAGGAACACCACTACAAATAGTTTTGGCAAAGAAAGAATATTACTTCTGTGCAAGAAATGAAGACCCATCGCTATAGTTAGAGTGCCATCAAAAGGAAAGCTACTCATTAAGAATACCGATAAAGGTAATCTAAACGCTAAAATCACGGCTAAAGAAACGAAAACTCTTCGTAGTTGGCGTGCGGAACCATATCAGGCTGGGATATTGGCAAGAGGAGTCACTATACCCAGAATGTTATACAAATTGGAACGCTTACAATTAGAGTGTTGGCAACCATACAATTTCTGTTAAATTCATTGAAAAGGGAATCAAACGAGCACAACTATACCCAAATCAAACTCATGTTATTGTCTCACATGGAGAAATTGCAGTAGTGAGAATTTGCAGTGGTCAGTAAAGGCACTGACAAAGAGAACCAAATCAGCTTTATTGTCATGCAAGCAAACCAACATTTCGACTTACTCACTACAACTCAAATTGCTTGCACAACCATGACGCAGGCAGACAGCAGAGGCAACACATCGTGGATTAACTAGTCTGACTCAATGCCGATGTATTTTCAGGAACCCCACTCCTCAGAATGTTGGCGGAGGCAGCTGGCCACCATACTCACTGGACAGTCAGAGCTACCTGGACATCGGGTCATCTCTGTCCATCAAGGCAAATCTTGAGGCTGACCGCGTCAAGTTCTGGACCTCTATTCTGGATAGTGTGGGTCGCTTATTTTGGGAGTGA
>NC_090249.1:26138189-26153189 GCF_037325665.1 Littorina saxatilis
GATGTTTTGGATCCACGGTGGCGCCTACAAGACTGGAACCGCTGCTTCCTACAACGGGACAGAACTGGCCAGCAAGGGGGTGGTCGTTGTCACCGCGAATTACAGACTGGGCGCGCTGGGTTTGTTAGCACGTGCTCCATCAGATGCTTAAAATTAACCCAATGTTTTCCATAACCTTAATTGCCTTTCTTCGTTTGTTTTAGATGATATCTAAAATTGCAGAATTGTTGTCCTTTGAAATCTTAAAGACACTACACCAGGTAAAATGTATAACTAAGTTGAAAAGAGCTTAGAAAGATAATAGGTAAGATTACAGCATTACCGGCCCCCGTAGCGCAGTGGTTAGCGCATCGGGCTGCGGGCCGGGAGGTCGTGGGTTCGAATCCCATCAGGGTCATGTGGGTTTTTCGGGCTACGGTCGGCTCCTACCCAGAGTGGAAGTGCTATGGTTCCTATGGGAAGGCTGGAATCACACAGCCGAGTGTCATTCACTTAACGAATGCGACTTTGAGGGTGCTCAGGTTCTGTTTACCTGACCAACACCGCAGGTGCGGCAGTTCTTGGGCCTGGTTGACACCAGGATATATTATGACAGTAAGCGTAGAGTGCTGCCCTGTCACGTAGTCTCAAACCAAATTGGAAATCCATAGCATCATCATTATAATCATCCTCATCTCATTAATCATCCAAAATTATAAAATGTCCTTGCTCTTGTGGCCCTTCATGCCCGGAGCTCTCATGGTGACCCTGGTCTCATTGTTCCTGTTCCATCCTTCCCTGAATAGTAGTTCTGCTGTCAGTCTTCAACGTGTGACGTTCTGGGGGGTCGACGGAGGGACGTGGTGGCGGTCTGCTCTCTGGAGGGGACGCTCACTTAGTCTGGCTCCGCGACTTAGCAGTCAATGTCGTTAGTAGGGGGCATAGTAGGTAGTGGGCTGAGTCCGTTAGCTCGGGACAGACCCACTACTGAACACCGTCGAAGTGACTCAGCAGAAGTGCAGTGTCAACTTCCGAGGGTAGCCTACTGCAACGACCCGACATCCCTCCCTGGAGCGTCTGTAAAATCGACAGGTCTGGCAGCGGAACGAAATTCAGAGGTGGTTGGAGCAGCGAATGCAGGGACGGGGCGGCGTGAGAGAATACCGGAACAAGGAACAGGTGTGAGGACCCAAAAAAAAAAACAAAAAAAAACAAAAAAAAAAAGATTACAGCATTGTTTTTCTTTGCCTTCTCAAGACACAACGCCAGGCACAATGATTGTTTTCAGTAAGTTGAAAAATGTTTGTTCTCCGCCTTACTTTCTTTATCGTACAATTAAATCAATCTTTCAGGGTTTCTGTCCACTCTTGACGACGAGTGCCCTGGTAACAACGGTTTGCTCGATCAGATTCTGGCTCTGAAGTGGGTCAAGGACAACATTGCTAGTTTCCATGGCGATTCCAGTGACGTCACGATTTTTGGAGAGAGCGCCGGAAGTGCGAGTGTTTCCCTACTGAGACTGTCGCCACTTGCCCAAGGTCAAAATAGATATGAAGTGAAATGTACATCCTTTGCCTTTGCCATGCCAATGCATCTCCTGTGTTGGTAGTGATTCCTGCGTTGTTCTTACCCTTAAAAAAAACCTACGCTTTCTTTGTTGTTGTAATTTCTATGATTTTTTGTTTTCATTTTTATATTTAGTCAAGTTTTGACTAAATATTTTAACATCGAGGGGGAATCGAAACGAGGGTCGTGGTGTATGTGCGTGTGTCTGTGTGTGTGTCTGTGTGTGTGTGTGTGTAGAGCGATTCAGACTAAACTACTGGACCGATCTTTATGAAATTTGACATGAGAGTTCCTGGGTATGAAATGCCCGAACGTTTTTTTCATTTTTTTGATAAATGTCTTTGATGACGTCATATCCGGCTTTTCGTGAAAGTTGAGGCGGCACTGTCACGCCCTCATTTTTCAACCAAATTGGTTGAAATTTTGGTCAAGTAATCTTCGACGAAGCCCGGACTTCGGTATTGCATTTCAGCTTGGTGGCTTAAAAATTAATTAATGACTTTGGTCATTAAAAATCGGAAAATTGTAAAAAAAAATAAAAATTTATAAAACGATCCAAATTTACGTTTATCTTATTCTCCATCATTTGCTGATTCCAAAAACATATAAATATGTTATATTCGGATTAAAAACAAGCTCTGAAAATTAAATATATAAAAATTATTATCAAAATTAAATTGTCCAAATCAATGTAAAAACACTTTCATCTTATTCCTTGTCGGTTCCTGATTCCAAAAACATATAGATATGATATGTTTGGATTAAAAACACGTTCAGAAAGTTAAAGCAAAGAGAGGTACAGAAACGCGTGCTATCCTTCTTAGCGCAACTACTACCCCGCTCTTCTTGTCAATTTCACTGCCTTTGCCATGAGCGCTGGACTGACGATGCTACGAGTATACAGTCTTGCTGAAAAATGGCATTGCGTTCAGTTTCATTCTGTGAGTTCGACAGCTACTTGACTAAATATTGTATTTTCGCCTTACGCGACTTGTTTGTTCTTTTTTGGCCTCTTTCAGAACAAATCTTGCTGGTTATTTTATCATCTATCTGTACCCGTTTCCTCTTTGTTTTTCTTCCTCCTGCTCCATATTTTTTGCCCCTCTACCCTTTTCGTCTTCTCCTTCTGTGGTGTGTGTGTGTGTGTGTGTGTGTGTGTGTGTGTGTGTGTGTGTGTGTGTGTGTGTGTGTGAATGTGAATGTGCGTGCGTGCGTGTTTGTGTGTATATACGTGCATGTGTGCGTGCGTGCGTGCGTGTGTAAGTGCTTGCGTGTGCATGCGTGCGTGTGTAAGTGCGCGCGTGTGTGTGTGTGTGTGTGTGTGTGTGTGGCAAAGCTCTCAGAGTGTGTGTGTGTTCCCTATGCACAACCAGATCGAGCTTTCAATTAGCTCTTTTTCTGTTCCAAGGTCTGTTCAGCAAAGCCATCATGGAGAGCGGGGTGTCCACCAGTCCCTGGGCACTGGCTCGTCCAGGGAAAGACATCATATCTCCGCTGCAGTTTGCACAGAGCCTGGCAAAAGAAACTGGGTGTGGCGCCGATGTTCTTCAAACTAACAAATCCCTGATCACCTGTCTCAGACAAGTTTCTGTCGATCAGATTTTAAACGCCACAGAAACCATCTATGTAAGTGCTATCGTTTTCATTAAAAGGTATATTTAAAAAATAAAACAAGTCGCGTAAGGCGAAAATACAATATTTAGTCAAGTAGCTGCCATTTTTCAGCAAGACCGTATACTCGTAGCATCGTCAGTCCACTGCTCATGGCAAAGGCAGTGAAATTGACAAGAAGAGCGGGGTAGTAGTTGCGCTAAGAAGGATAGCACGCTTTTCTGTACCTCTCTTTGTTTTAACTTTCTGAGCGTGTTTTTAATCCAAACATATCATATCTATATGTTTTTGGAATCAGGAACCGACAAGGAATAAGATGAAAGTGTTTTTAAATTGATTTGGAACATTTAATTTTGATAATATTTTTTATATATTTAATTTTCAGAGCTTGTTTTTAATCCGAATATAACATATTTATATGTTTTTGGAATCAGCAAATGATGGAGAATAAGATAAACGTAAATTTGGATCGTTTTATAAATTTTTATTTTTTTTTACAATTTTCCGATTTTTAATGACCAAAGTCATTAATTAATTTTTAAGCCACCAAGCTGAAATGCAATACCGAACCCCGGGCTTCGTCGAAGAATACTTGACCAAAATTTGAACCAATTTGGTTGAAAAATGAGGGCGTGACAGTGCCGCCTCAACTTTCACGAAAAGCCGGATATGACGTCATCAAAGACATTTATCAAAAAAATGAAAAAAACGTATGGGGATTTCATACCCAGGAACTCTCATGTCAAATTTCATAAAGATCGGTCCAGTAGTTTAGTCTGAATCGCTCTACACACACACACACACACACGCACGCACGCACATACACCACGACCCTCGTTTCGATTCCCCCTCGATGTTAAAATATTTAGTCAAAACTTGACTAAATATAAAAACACGGAATTCGATGTGAAAGATAAAGGTTCTGTGGTTGAATGGGAAAGTTGCTAGCTGGCTTGATATTGAGAATTTGTCGCGTGGTTATTAGCTGCTTGTTTGGTGGGTTGGCAGGTCGAAAGATTCGAAAGTATTTGTATTGTATGGATTGTTAATGACTTTATTTTATTCGTTTCTCCAGAAATCAACGTCAATTTCAAAGTTTCGCCCAACAGTGGAAACAGTATTGGGTGTGATACCTGATGACCCGTTGAAACTTCTGACGCGCGGAGCCGGAAGCAACATCACGTCCATCCGGGGAGTTAACAAGAACGAGAACTCTTTTTTCTTCCTTTGTGAGTTACTGTGCTTGACATGAATCGGTATTTTTGCTTCCCTTTTATTTTTCCTTTGCAGCTGTTTCTGTTTAGGGCAGACCAAGAAGTTGTACTGTAAGATTGTGTCTGCCATATGTTATGCGAAGACTGTGCGTTGAAAGCTTGGAGTAACTCCATTACCAAATTCAAACAAGGCGAGCCTCAATACAGGATTTAAAGGTTACATCAGCCAAAAATGTTCACTAATTTTGACTAGTAGGGGTTTCTTTTAAACGATGGTCGGTAGGTACGTTTGGTGAGTTCACTTTTACGAGAATAAAACACATTTTCGTGGGTGTTTTTTTCTCCAATAACTAGCAAAAACTTCTAGTCTGCTAGTCTAACGTGTGGACTCTTGACATTTTAAAGAATAATTCACTTGATCATTTTTCCGTTTTCAGCTTATCCACTTTTGGATCTTACTCGTAGGAAAATCGAGGCAATAATTTTACATTTTGCCAATGAATTCTTTCCGGGGCGAAGTCAGACTGTCGCAGACAAGATCATCGCCGAGTATATCACCTCAAGAAATCTCGCCACGCCTGAACAGTGCAGGGACGCGCTTGTAGAGGTGAAATAACTAAGTATGCTGGAGAGATGAAGATGAAGATGATGATGATGATGATGATGATGATGATGATAATGATGTCGACGACGACAATGATGATGATTGTTTAGACAGAAGAGATAAGTTAAGATGAGTATTGCAGAGCAACAATGAGATGTTACAAAAACAAAAATAAAATAAATGTGAAGAGTTCACAACTGCAAGACCCTCCCATACACACAAAAACTCGCCATGGATCACATTTAAACCTGAATTATAACAGTTTTGTTATTGTGTTGTTTTTATTGATCGATTCATCGACTAAAAAATGAAACGTCTACTTCTCACAGATCAGGACTGGCTTTGACTTCATCGTGCCAACGATTCTAGAACAGAAGCAAACTGTGAGAAAGCCTGGACACGCTCAGCAGTACCTGTACGAGTTTACCTACCGTGCCACCCACTCCACCCGGCCTGCCTGGGCAGGTGGGTAGAGGATGACACGTCCGGAGCTCACACAAGGCTATGCAAGCCTTGCTACTTGCTTGTTAATTGTGTAAAACTCGCCATATGGCCAAACTGTTTTGATAGCCTCACAGGCAAAGAAGGAAAAAAGATGGAATCTATTGCTGAAGAAGAAATGGAGGAAGAAAAGAAGAAGAAGAAATAGACATGAATAAGAAGAAGAAATAGACATGAAGAAGAAGAAGAAGAAGAAGAAGAAGAAGAAGAAGAAGAAGAAGAAGAAGAAGAAGAAGAAGAAGAAGAAACAAATCTGAATCTAAATCTATCTATTTCCAACAAACGGTTTTTTGTATGCTCGGTGAACGCTTGTCAAAAGTCACTCCCCCAGTCTCACCAAAAGAGACCAAAGTTCATAATGTGCAAACACAAGAATCAAGAACACACTCGAATTATAGAGAAACTCTGATACTGGCTATAAGTAAACATTCAAATGGAACGAAACAAAACAATGCAGTCCATTTTGTTTCTTTTGTTTTGTTTGTTATTGTGTGTTCTAATTACCCCCCTTTCTCTCTTTCCAAGGTGTGATACACGCGTCCGAGCTGCCCTTTGTGTTTGGTCAACCTTTCACGCATGACCAATTCTTCAGTCATATTTTTGCTTTCAACTGGTCATCCGAGGACACGAAAGTGTCCATGAACATGATAACCATGTGGACTAACTTCGCCAAATATGGGTAATCGAACGCGCAAAAAACTTAACACTGCTTTCATACACGTAAAAATCCACTCGTGCAAAAACACGAGTGTACGTGGGAGTTTCAGCCCATTAACGCAGAAAAAGAAGAAGAAGAAGAAGAAGATTCTGAATTTATCACATGATGACAGTTCTTAAACAATGTTTAGCAACAAAAGCATGACGTAAATCTTAAAAACGGCAATCAAAATTATTGGCTCTTCCACAAAATGCGAGAGCAAAGGACTTAATGCTTGATGTAGAAGATAAAGTCATTAGCGGCAAAGTCATTAAGGGCATGTGAGACGCGACAGAGCCCCGGGTTTGTAAATGCTTTTTAAACGTTTAGTATAAACCTAAATAATTCTATTTCCAGCACTTTAAATGCCGGAATTATTCAGACTTAGTTATACGTAATGTTTGTTGTAAGTTTAGTATAAACCTAAATAATTATATTTCCAGCACTTTGAGTGCCGGAATTATTTAGGCTCATATATATAACATTTATTTATGTATTTATACTTATATATGTTTGGTGAACGTTTAGTATAAATCTACACAATTCCATAATTCAAAGTGCTGAAAAAAGAATTATCTCGGAACAAGTACTGGCAAACGAAACGCTGCCATGAAGCCAACCTCTGTTTTTCTTGTGACAGAAAAACGACCCTCTCTAGTAATACGAGAGTGCTAGCAGGAAAAAAAAGGCTCAATTAAGAGTACTGACAAAGCTTGAATGTCATCAAAGAAAGAAAACGGTTGGCAATTGGAACCGTAGTGTTGGTATAAGAAGCCATTTCAATAAAAGCGAGGGCGATAGTAACCAGTATTTCAGACATGACTGTCAGAAAAAGGAATTATTAATGTCAGACTGCTGGATAAAAATTAAATCAGTACGAATGCTGGCAAAATAAAACACAGAGGTAAAAATAAAAAAATAAAAGTATTCACAACTGGAACCAACCGGTAGTGCCAGCATTCTCGTTTTATTATGGTATCATGTTTAATTGAATAAAACCTTGTTTAAACCAAGTGTCAGCATTGCAAATCACATTTACAAGCCTGATTACAGGATAGCAAACTCTGCCACACATATTGCTATCATAGCTGAGATTCACACACGGACCGAAAAACACAGGACAGGTTTTTAAAATCAGTCTTCTTTTCATTGTTATTTCAGGAATCCCACCCTCCAGAGCGTGGGCGGGGTCAGCTGGGTACCATACTCACTGGACAGTCAGAGCTACCTGGACATCGGGTCATCTCTGTCCGTCAAAGCCAACCTTGCGCCAGATAGCGTTCGATTTTGGGCCGCTATTTTGGATGACGCGGGAGGTCTCATTGGATAAGTTGATGTGAACTGTGAAATAAAACCTTATCCGTACTTTGTGGGTGCAAGGGTACCCCAACTTCAAATCTAAATGCCCATAACTCTGGTTCAACCTACCAAGACATTTTCAAGGAGATATCAACACCCAATCTGGTCAAAAAGAAATTTCTTATTTTAGAAACGTTCAACAAATCATAAACAGCAATCAAACTTTAACAATATTTTGAGAATGTTTTTGTGTGTTTGTATTTACTGGAAATTCCTTTGTAAGATTTATCGTACATGTATCCCTTTTTATTCTCCACCGCACGGCCTTCCTTCCCGAAGAAATCACAAATTAACAATTAGGGTATTATGCTCTTTTTAGACTTCACAGCACACAGAAAGCTGGCTTCCTTGAAAATCAAACCTTGCCATTTTCTCTCTGACACACACACACACACACACACACACACACACACACACACACACACACACGTTCATTACCATTCCTCAAACATAAAAAAGTTTATACAGGCACAAAGGCATACAATTCAGTAAAACATTTTAACTGTTAAAAAAAGAAACGCCTGATATGGGTCCATTCGGCGTTTTGCCTGTGATTGTGTACTTAAAGGCACAGTAAGCCTCCCGTAAACCATCACAGATACTGTCAGGCTTTTACACACAGTTCCAACACCCTTTCATTTAAACACTTACTGTGCCTTTAAAAAGATAAACATCGACTACCCGATAGCCAAAGAGGGTATGGTTTCAGTTGAGTTTCAATTTGATTTCGTTTTCTTATGGATTACTGTGATTAAGTGCCTGTGTGTGTGCCTCTGTGTGTGTGTGCCTCCGTGTGTGTGTGTGTGTGTGTGTGTGTGTGTGTGTGTGTGTGTGTGTGTGTGTGTGTGTGTGTGTGCGTGTGCATTCGTGGGTGTCTGTGTATATGTATAGGTTACAACACGAGTGGTTTTTTATATGGCTTGTATTTCAGTCAAGACCCAGCGGATGAATATCATCGGGAGACACGAGCCTCTGGCGAGTGGCTCTCGATTGATATTCCCGCTGGGTCTTGACTGAAATACAAGCCATATAAAAAACCACGAGTGTTGTAATCTGTATATCCCATTCTACCATCAAACACAAAGTGTAGACTACTAGCGGCACTGTTGCGATCTGTGCAGGGTAAAACTGTTGCCAGCGAGACTTAGCCCTTTTGCAACCTTAAACTAAATGACCGTCGCTGAAAAAATAAAACGAATGAGTGCATCGATAAGTACGCGGTAACACTACTTTCAGACCATTTAAAAGCTTTAAGTAAAGGTTCATAAGTTGCAAGAAAGTAATGAAGTCGAATAGAAATTAATTTAGTTGAAGCGCACAATTCTTTTGTTTTGCGTTTCAGGTCGGCAGAACGGGCGAAACGGGTTTGGGACCCATTTGGCTTACTCGATTCAGAATTGATTCCACGTTGTTTTTCTCGAACGTGTGTAATTAGGCTTATTGACAGAGAAGCAAATCTTAGGGAACAAATATGTAGGTTTAGATTTAACCATTTGCTCCCTATTTGAAATGTATCTACGTGATAAACTGTTTTGCGAGTGTGTTTGCATGGATGAACTTAAACTGGTATGGGTGTGCGGAAAACGCGACCGACACGTCTGTCACCGCCGATTGATTGCATTTTGAAGGAATATGACTGGATTACGGAAAAATATGTGGACTTACTGCAGAGCCAGGCAAAAGAGTAGACTTGCTCGCAAAACACGTGAAACAGCCGATGTTTGATAGCTGAAGGCGCACACCAAAACACACTACCGACAGATTCTCAAAAGTCGTCTGCTAACGATGCAAGGGGAGGGTACTCGTGTTTTTGTTTTGGTTCGCTAGCATCTGGTTATCTTGTAAGTTGAATGTTCGTTTTTTTCGACCTGCATTGCTTTCATAATGAAAGAAACTTTTGCTTATTGCATCTCATACATCAGATCAGTTCTGAGATTCATTTTTGCGTGCAACTGATATGGTTTTCTGAGCCGTGCAATACGATTTTAGAACTTCACTGATACAAATGTGTCACATTGTTCGGCGCGAGGTCAAAGGTCGGAAGGAAAGTAGTCCTTTGCCCAAATCGGAATCTGCACTATCATATATTTTTTGGAGTCCATGATGTATTTATTGAGCTATAAAAATACAACATATATACCCATACTGAAGTAACAGAGACAAAGAAGGGAGGTCATGGGATATGTGTGTGTATATGCTTGCGTGCTTGCATGCGTTTGACTGTGTGTGTGTGTGTGTGTGTGTGTGTGTGTGTGTGTGTGTGTGTGTGTGTGTGCGTGTGTGTGTGTGTGTGTGTGTGAGAGAGGTAACTAGAAAGTGTTTCAGATTTTGCACATTTCTAAAACAAATATACAGTCACGGGATATAACAAAAATCTGAGTAATTATATGATACACATAACAAAGAACAAGCTAGAGAAGGGCAAAGCCTTCATGATTCACGTTTGAAAAAAAGCAAAAAAAAGCACCACTCCACAAAATAAAAGCTCGAAAACTTTTTAAAGCTTAAAAAGCTTATTTATACATCACAATAAAAAGTTCAACACCAAGCCAGAATGTCTCATCTTTTGTTTACACATTTTCGGCCAGCAGGTGTTCTTCAAAGGTACACAGACCAAGCGTAAATTTGGAAACAAAAGATGAGACATTCTGGCTTGGTGTTGAACTTTTTATTGTGATGTATATTACCTGCTATTCCGACTTGGTCGTGTGACAGACGTTTTCTTCCACACGAGGTTACGTTGATTGTCCAACGAAGCCGTCAGGCTGAGTTAGACATCAGCTAATCGAGTGTGGAAGAAAACTCTGTCACACGACCAAGTCGGAATAGCATTTATGTCTTACAGCTTCAACAGAGGAGAGAACAAACACGTTTTGTGTACTCAAGCTTGACAAACCTAAACACAGGAGCAGCCATTGTGGAGAGATCTACTTTTTGACAGAAGTGACCGAACAACTGTGAATGACGTCTCGGTGTATGTGAATGACGTCACAGTCATCGTCACAGTCTGTATCTTTTGAAGCATCGCATTCTTCATGACGTCTTTCTGTGTCTGCATCCGCGAAATGTTTGTTCATTCCGGGATCTTTGTCATCTATGTTACTCTGTCCTTATAGTTTCAGACTAACAGGCCTCCTGAGCTAGCCACTTTCCAAGGGCAGCTAAATTCGCGTATGGAAACAGTACTGTCGTTTAGGATGCCGTTTTCAGTATTCTGAGCGTTGAAGAATGTGTAAAGAGAAGAAACGATAACAGCAGGAGAAATAAAAGTCGTGTGTTAATTTTCTGGCTTTTGGAGAGACGATTTTGAGTTTGAATCCGTTCTTGCCATGCTCCTAAAGCGTGTAACATTACAATCTTGCACACGTTTGCTTTAGTAGTGGCAAAGAAGGAAAGCGTGTGACATATATATATATATAACGTTTAATAAAATGAAAGGAACGCAGGAAGCCTGCCAACAAATAGCCTTAGATTGTAAGTATTTACTTCAACAGCGTTTGTGAAGATGTACTCTTCATGATAAACACAACATAAAAACATCAGGGAGTGTTTCAGTACAAAAATAGTAACAAGAGTCATGTTTCACAGGCAGATAATTCAGTAAACAAAATGAGAAACATAAAGTTGACCAAATAGAACTCTCACTCTCTCTGTCTCTTTCTCTCCCTCTTCCCATTCCCTAGTCTTGCTCTGTGTGTGTCTCTGTCTTTCTCGGTCTGTTTCTGTTTGTCTGTCTGTCTTTTTCTCTTTAAAACACACACACACACACACACACACACACACACACACACACACACACACACACACACACACACACACACACACACACACAAACAAACACAAACACACACACTATTGAAAACAAATCTGAAAAAGAGACAAGTAAACGAGAAAAAAAAGAAGATAAAGTAAGCCTGCATTGACTTTAAGTAGTGAGGCGGGTGTTCCCCCCCCCCCCCAAAAAAAAAAGAAGAAAGAAAAACACGAAAAAAACACGTGAGCTTAGAGAGAATGTTGGGGGTCAGGGCCCGGTCTCGGGACCTTCATGGAGATTCTTGCCGCACTTTTTGTTTTAGAAAATAAAGTAGTAGATGTGAATGAACAGCAACAGTGTTGCAATCTGGAATATTCCTTGCTGGGGTGCATGGCCCGAAGATGTGTCACCTGCAACATAATGATGAGGATGGTGCTAGTTTCATTTTTATCGCGGAAAATTAACTGAAGTGACCACACGATTTATAACATTTCTCTGAAGTTTAGTTAGTACATGAGTCGCCCCGACAGTGGAAAAGGTCAGTGGAAATGACCATAACCTTGGGGACATTTAAAGACATCAGACACTGATTGACCACAAAAACAGATTGCGCTAATATTATGTCTGTGATATTTTTAGAAAATGTTGAAACAAGTGCGACAAAATTAGATAAATCAATCAGACAGACTTTATGATACAGAAATTTGAATATGATGACATGCCAAGAATCATATAAACGAGGGTTCGGTAATTGAATGGGGTATCTGAACAATCAATTACAATCAGAGGACCTATTTTAGCAAATGGTGTTAATCCCTGGTATACGATTGTTGTAATGATGTGTTGTTATTTGAATTATTGAAACGTGGCTTTTTGATTTGGCTACGTGTCTTTTCTCGGACCTAAAGGAAAGATTTGGAAAGATCTCGAAGGTTAACATTTCTGATCATACACACACACACACACACACACACACACACACACACACACACACACACACACACACACAGAGTCAAACGCATGCAAACGCATGCAAACACACACACACACACACACACACACACACACACACACAGAGTCAAACGCATGCAAACGCATGCAAACACACACACACACACACACACACACACACACACACACACACACACACACACACACACACACGGAAAGACGTACAACGTTTGCTAATCCAAGGATCACGGTTTAAAAAGAACAACAACGTGACTCAACAATCAGGCAATGACCCATACTTTTCATAATGGAAGTCCAGAACTCGACGCGGTCAGCCTTAAGATTTGCCTTGACGGACAGAGATGACCCGATGTCCAGGTAGCTCTCACTGTCCAGTGAGTATGGTGGCCAGCTGACCCCGCCCTCACTCTGAGGAGTGGGGTTCCTGAAAATACATCCGCATTGAGTCAGAGAGTTTAATCCATGATGTGCTGCCTTTGCTGTCTGCCTCTATCATGGTCATGCCAGCAATCTGAGTTGTACTTTTTACTATGCTAGTAAGCGGTATTGTGTGTTTTGCTTAGCTAGCAAATTTAGCTGATTGGGCTCTCTTTGTCAGTACTTTTACTGGTGGTTATTACATTGCTGTTTTGACCCTCCTTTACAATGAATATAACAGTAATCGCCATGTTTTGTAATCGAAATGTATATTGCTTATCATTTTTAGAACGTGTACGAGTAATCGTTCATTTTGCCAACATTCTAATTGTTACCATTCTTTTTCCCAACACTCTGACTATGGTGGCCCCTTTGTCCAATATCCCAACTTGTAAGGTTTGGCCTATCAACACCCGGAGCGTGTTCAGTTGTTCCTTTAGCCGTGATTTTATCGTTGTGATGGACTTTATTGGAATTCTTAATGATTAGACATAGACAAAGACATAGACATAGACATAGTCATAGACATAGACATAGAACACTTTATTATCTCAAGATGAGAAACTCAGGTGCGGTGTATCACAGCATTGCAATATACAACATAAAACGTAAGAACATAAATAAAGTATCGAGGCGCAAATAGTCAACTCATAGCGTTCCTCATGGTGGCACTCTTACCAAGGAGGGTCTTCATTTCTTTCACAACAAGTCCTATAATTCCCTTTGCGAGTATAACAGTAATCTTTAACGTAGAAGCGTTCCTTTTTCCAATAGGATTCTTTTCTGGGCACTTTTTTGCGTTAAGATAGCTTTTGTAAAGTTAAAATATTATGACAATAAAATATTGAAGCAAAATGACGTTTGAGGAACTAAAGATGATTTAATCATGCAATAAATGTTATTTGCATGTGAATTATTTAATACGAAGGATTACCCATGTTTGGCGAAGTTAGTCCACATTGTCACCATATTCATAGACACGTTCATGTCCTGTGCTGTCCAGTTAAAGGGAAAGTTGTGAGCGAAGAACTGGTCACGTGTGAATGGTTGACCAAACACAAAAGGCAGTTCGGATGCGTGCATCACACCTTGAAACAGAGAGAAAAAAAACCCACCTATATAGTACACAAACAACTGTAGAATGTCGTCTGCTCAGAGCCACAACCCTATATCTCCAACTTCCCGTCAGAGCCACAACCATATATCTCCAAAAAGTCACAATTTTCAATTTTAATACTTTTATATATGAAAGGGAGTTATAAACATTATGTTAAAGCAAGGATCTCATGCAAAAAGTAATTTCCAAGATATAAGCCCTATATGGTTGTTGCACTGGAAGGATGTGTGGTGTTGGTGCAAGCCACAACCACATACTGGGCAGTATACGGTTGTGGCTTTTCAAGATGCAAGGAAAGGGAGGGAGAAGTTTATGCCACAACCACTTGTCTGGGTCTTGCAGTGTTGTAGCTCTGAGTGGCCTAGTGGTCAGAAGGCCTGGCGATGCATGCAACAAGCCAACATGTAAGTGATATCTCCTTGTGGCAGGAGGGCTCACAGCAAGGAGCGTGAGTGTGGAATGCAACAACCCGACACCTCAGATAAATAGGGTTGTGGCCTGCACTGAATAGAGGGAAATGGGTACATCAGTGGTCAACAATCCAACATCTGGCACTCCTCACTATTGTCTGAGACTGCTAACGGGACATTTTCTCACGCTCTCATTTTAATTTTTACTTCAAATCCTTCCATTTGGGTTGCACAGTCTCTTGGAGAAAGTTGTCTCACTGATTTACCACAAGCCACGGAGAATCTTCACTGATTTGATACTCTTCAACTACTCTTGAAATTGGTAAGTTACTTCTTGTTTTATGATTATTAAAATAATGTTTGTTACAGCTAATCAATCCTTATCATAAACAAATAGCACTGGTACTCACAAATTGTTTTAACAGCGCTGTTCACACTTGTACTTTGTAGTCATATGGCACTTTACATGGTATATTCAACGTCAAAATTCCACATTGGTCGCATGTACAATTTTATTTTTTATTTTTTTAAGTCAGGCAGTTACACGACACTTACCATAAAACCTGTGCATTGAACAATGACACTGAAATTGTATGCATTGTTGGCCTTTGTCATTGCTTCTTACTCAATGAAATGCAGTTTTCAAAGTAAGTAAAGTAAACAGCAGTGCATACATAATTATATATGTTGTAAATTTAGATAATTAAAGTACAGAATGGAGGTTATCTGGAAAGGTAGCTTGCGTTTAGACAGTGAATGCGCATTGAGGTTGGTTGGGTGGGGAGGGGGTGGTTTAAAT
>NC_090249.1:26155689-26158189 GCF_037325665.1 Littorina saxatilis
GCACACAAAACAAACAAAAAGATGTAAAACAATAACTGTATTTTTCGTTCATGTCATAGTTCTGGTACAAAAACTCAGATGTGATTTTTTTTAAACTAAAAATAAGTTAATCATGCTCACTACATTTTACTGTATTCTACCACAGCTTTCCCTTGAAATGCTCTGCCTCTGGCCTTGTACAATTATTTGTATGCCAAATTCACTTCAAACCACTACGCCATATCCTGCAGATGTAGGTTTGTAGCACAAATACACTAGCCGTGAGGGCTAAGTATGTTCATGCCACAACCCTACATCGTCATGGTGTCAGGTTGTGGCAGGAATTACCTCCCTGTGGATGCCTCCACAGCCCCGGCCACAACCCTACATCTGTCACTGTATGGTTGTGGCCTGAACACTGAAGGGGTCAAGCAGTGTTTGTTTCGGCCACAACGGTCTATCAATTTTAAATCTGTTTTTCAAGTGTGGTTTTGAACTTTTTTCTTTTGTAAATACATGTACTTGTCAAGAACACAAAACCGTCTGCATGCTTGATGTGAAAATCGTTTCATTTGACAATAAAGCAGATTTACCCCGAGTGTGTAAACTTTTCAAGTGAGCTTTTCTGAAAGTGGGTTATTTCGCGATATTTGGTTGTCAGTGGCTCTGAGTGGTGCTAGGAGATATATGGTTGTGGCTCTGAACAGACGATGTATAGGTTTGTTTGTGTTCTTTTTTGTGATGTATCTTATGACCTGCTTGTGTTTATTTCATAATTCGAGTCTACGAAAGTCTCTGGTATCTGCACACCCGCAATTGGGTATGTTTTGTTACGACCGGAAGAGAGACTTTTGACAGAAATGAAACAATTACCAAAAGATAACATCTTCGTCTTCTTCTGTTTCTTCTTCTGCTGCTTCCTCCTCTTTCTTCTTATTATCATTCTTCTTCTTCTTGTCCTGCTTATTAACCTGAATGGGTCTGTGGGGCGGGGATGTAGCTCAGTCAGGGCGGGGATGTAGCTCAGTCAGGGCGGGGATGTAGCTCAGTCAGGGCGGGGATGTAGCTCAGTCAGGGCGGGGATGTAGCTCAGTCAGGGCGGGGATGTAGCTCAGTCAGGGCGGGGATGTAGCTCAGTCAGGGCGGGGATGTAGCTCAGTCAGGGCGGGGATGTAGCTCAGTCAGGGCGGGGATGTACCTCAGTCGGTAGCGCGCTGGATTTGTATCCAGTTGGCTGCTGTCAGCGTGAGTTCGTCCCCACGTTCGGCGAGAGATTTATTTCTCAGAGTCAACTTTGTGTGCAGACTCTCCTCGGTGTCCGAACTCCCCCGTGTGTACACGCAAGCACAAGACCAAGTGCGCACGAAAAAGATCCTGTTATCCATGTCAGAGTTCGGTGGGTTATAGAAACACGAAAATACCCAGCATGCTTTCTCCGAAAACGGCGTATGGCTGCCTAAATGGCGGGGGAAAAAACGGTCATACACGTAAAAAACACGAGTGTACGTGGGAGTTTCAGCACACGAACGCAGAAGAAGAAGAAGAATGGGTCTGTGGGACTCTGAAATACCGTGCCTCTTGCACAATAAAAGCAACCCACGTTTTTACATTTAGTCAAGTTTTGACTAAATGTTTTAACATAGAGGGGGGAATCGAGACGAGGGTCGTGGTGTGTGTGTGTGTGTGTGTGTGTGTGTGTGTGTGTGTGTGTGTGTGTGTGTGTGTGTGTGTGTGTGTGTGTGTGTCTGTGTGTCTGTGTCTGTGTGTGTGTGTAGAGCGATTCAGACTAAACTACTGGGCCGATCTTTATGAAATTTGACATGAGAGTTCCTGGGTATGATATCCCCGGACGTTTTTTTCTGTTTTTCGATAAATACCTTTGATGACGTCATATCCGGTTTTTTGTAAAAGTTGAGGCGGCACTGTCACACCTTCATTTTTCAATTAAATTGATTGAAATTTTGCCAAAGCAATCTTCGATGAAGGCCAGGGTTTGGTATTGCATTTCAGCTTGGTGGCTTAAAAACTAATGAGTGAGTTCGGTCATTAAAAATCGGAAACTTGTAATTAAAATTATTTTTTTATTAACCGATCCAAAAACAATTTCATCTTATTCTTCGTCATTTTCTGATTCCAAAAACATATACATATGTTATATTTGGATTAAAAAAATCTCTGAAAATTAAAAATATAAAAATTATGATCAAAATTAAATTTCCGAAATCGATTTAAAAACCATTTCATCTTATTCCTTGTCGGTTCCTGATTCCAAAAACATATACACAGCTCCATGTAAGTAAACTTATATTCAACATTCTGATGGGGATACATACTAAGATTAATCCGCTCATTTAATATGGTATTGTAATGTAATATAGTATAAATATTGTGGACACTGCACTGGGTAAGGGTTAGTTGTAATAGGTGCGCCTGTTAATACAATTGCCTTATGTGTTTTATGTGCCGCTTTTGAATATTCTTGTAATTTCTTATCAATTTTCGAGGTGTATCTTATAATCGT
>NC_090249.1:26170689-26175689 GCF_037325665.1 Littorina saxatilis
CTCTCAGTCCGTTTTTGAGGATGATTAACAAAAACTGCTTTTATCCAGACATTGAAGTGTTCACAACGTCCAAATGCCTTGCAATTTATTCACTTATTTGCATCTGAAGGACAGAAATGGATTCATTTTTGTTAAGTTTGTTTGTTTCATTTTTTAACAAGGGGCAGTTGTAATAAGAGTTTCAGGAATATCGTTTTTGTCCCTTGTCTATGCATTTAATTATTGATTTTCTTCTTCTCTTTATTGTTCATGAATTTACTTTGAGAAACTGCTTGGAAAGATTTGTATTGTAATTTATAACTGTTTTCTGCATGCCACTAGAGGGCCCGATTGTAATCAAAGCTGTGAAACCTCATCAGGTCTGTTCAACAAAGCCATCATGGAGAGCGGTGTGTCTCTGGGTCCCTGGGCTGTGGCTCGTCCAGGGAAAGACATCATCTCTCCGCTGCAGTTTGCACAGAGCCTGGGAAACGAGACTGGATGTGGCGCTGCTGTTCTCCAGTCCAACGAGGCCCTTGTCAGCTGTCTCAGGAACGTTACTATGGATGTCATTCTTGGCGCGAGTGATAATATCAGTGTGCGTGAAATGCTTTTATTCCGAGATAGAATTTGTCATTTCAGTATCTCGGAAGTACATGAAATCACGACCGACTAGTTGCGTGATTGGCTGGCTGATTGTTTGTCGAGATTTTAACAAAATATTAAAGTATGAAATGAAATTAAATGTCGTTACTTGTAATGCCAGCTGAGTTACAGATTAAAAGTACCTTCCGTCGACATCTTTACTGCACTTCTAGACAATTAAACCGAATTTGAGGTACATGTATTTCTAATGACAAAACCTGCCTTTACTTCTCACTAGAACTCAACCCAAGCTCCGATATTTCGCCCAACAGTGGAAACATTGCTGGGAGTGATACCAGACGATCCGCTGAGACTTCTGACTCGTGACGCCGGAAGCAACATCCCGTCCATCCGGGGAGTCAACAGGAACGAGAACTCCTTCCTCTTTCTTCGTGAGTTATTGGGCTTGGTAATTTTAAGCTTACTTTCCATTTTCAGTTGGTGTTTAAAAAAAATATATATTAGAAGCATGTGTGTGTGTGTGAGTGTGTGTGTATGTGTGTGTATGTGTGTGTGTGTGTGTGTGTGTGTGTGTGTGTGTGTACGCGTGCCTGTGTGTGTACGCGTGCCTGTGTGTGTACGCGTGCCTGCGTGTGTGTACGTGTGTGTGGGACAATGCTCTGAGTGCAAAAGATCACTTCTTCAATTGGGATGCTGAGAGTAACTTAGAGTTTCAATTTCAAGTTGGTCACGTGGTAAGCAGTGGAAACCCTTACATTTTGCAGATAATTCCTTTTGCCCCTTGTGCTTTTTTCTCAGAGACACCAGTTTCGTTGTTCACCCTGGCAACGATTAAGACAGTGGCTTTTCTGTTTGCGGAGGAATATTTTCCCGGTCAAAGCCAGGCTGTGGTTGATAGGATCATCGCCGAATACATCACCTCAAAGAACCTCACTACGTCTGAACAGTTCAGGGACGCTGCCATACAGGTGACTTGGTGATGGTGGTATAGTCGCATTGGAGGTGGTGGTGATGGCGTTGGTGGGGGTCGAGATTTCATGTTCAAATGCACACTTTAATAAGTTTCTAAGATAGCTTATGTCCGTGCGGAGTCGGAGCATTTTAATGAATTAAGTTTGCAACGGGACACTAGGGTCGCGGTTAAGAAATTAATTCATCACACACAAAAATCTCACCCTGCATAGAAACCATTCAAGAAGTTGATGTTTGGTACGTGTCCAAGTGGAGGGATGGTCTTCTCGCGCGTAAAGGCCGGGGTAGATCTGAGACTGTGAGCCGAGGTTTACAAGGGAAACAAGGACCTTACCTTAAAACGCAACTCTTTTCATTATATACCTGCACTAATTGTCAGTCTTTTTCACATGGTAAAATATTTGTGTGTGTGTGTGTGTGTGTTTTTGCAGGTCATGACGGATTTTAACTTCATTGTGCCCGCTGTTCTGGAACAGAGGGAAAGCGTGCAGCAGTCTGGACATGCAGTGCAGTACCTTTATGAGTTTACCTACCGTGCCACCCACACGACCATACCCGCCTGGGCAGGTTAGTACAGTAACTACAGTGGTACCTGCGGTGAAAGGACACCCTTGGGACCAGCCAAAAGTGTTCCTACATTGCAGGTGACCTGTCATTACAGGAAGGCCTATATTATGCTCATGTTGATATACACAAGCAAAATAGAGGGTGTCTCTTTTTCTGCTCCCTCCCCCCCCCCCCCCCCCCCCCACCTCTCTCTCTCTTTCGCCACCATGCGCCCCCCCCCCCCCCCCTCTCTCTCTCTCTCTCTCTCTCTCTCTCTCTCTCTCTCTCTCTCTCTCTCTCTCTCTCTCTCGATCTCTCACACACACATAAGCATATATTCTTGCTTATCTATTACCCTCGATAATAAAGATTTGTTCTTGTCTTGACTTGTCTCTCTCTATCACTCTTGTAAAGACAGCTTCGCGTAATATTTTTCGATTACTACCACTGATCCGAGTTATCCAGCGGACTAACTGCGAACAATAATGACAACCTGTCTTTTGTCACAGGTGTCAGGCACGGCTCAGAGGTACCCTTCGTGTTTGGTCAGCCATTTTCGCATGACATCTCCTTTCTCAAACTGTATCCCTACCACTGGACAGTCGAGGACTTGAAAATGTCCATGAATATGATGACTATGTGGACAAACTTCGCCAAATATGGGTAAATAACGTTATCTTAAGTTTATTGTTTTCAAAGAATCATAAAGCCTCAGACACAATAATTGTTTAATTCAAATTTCTTTTTTTTAGACGAACTTTATTTTTGTTGTTCTGCTGTCAGCAGGTATATCACAATTTTTGGAAATGAATCTTGAAACGTGAAAAAATGAAGCTATTCAAAATTGTATTTTATTCAGTGCAATACACGTTGGTTCCATATTCCGATATTCGTTTCAGTTTTGAGAAAGAGTTCATGGGGTGCAAGTGCCAAAATATTAATGTGTTTTAGCTGGCATCATCACCGTTTATCGTTTGTAACAACATCACATAGCTGTTTATACAAATACCACAGGCTATCAAATTTCCTTGTTTCATTAACGCAAGCGTTTGTGTAATTCTTAGTATTCCATATTCCCAGGTGTTCTTCCCAAACACTGTCTGTCCAATTTAACCAGATGACTTTTGTCCAAGCATAATTATGTCCCGTAAATGGCAATAACTAAGCTCGCTGATAATCAATTTAACGATATTAACTAGTTATTTTCTTCCTCTCAGGAATCCCACCCCTCAGAGTGTGGGCGGGGTCAGCTGGGTACCATACTCACTGGACAGTCAGAGCTACCTGGACATCGGTCCAACTCTATCCGTCAAGGCCAACTTGGCGGCAGATCGCGTCCAGTTCTGGAGTGCCATTTTGAACGATGTGGGAGCCCCGATTCTCATTGGGTAGTTTTGGACTTCAATTCTGCTCTCAGGAGGTCCACTTCTTGGGGATATATTTAGAGTGCGTTGTAATTTGTAACTGTTTGTTTTTTCTCCATACCCCAAGATGGCCCAAGGTTCATGAATAAAACGTTGGAACGTTATTTTCAGTGATATGTTTTGTCTATTTAACACCTGTTTGTTTTTGTTTTTGTTTGTTTGTTTGTTTGGTTGGTTGGTTGGTTGGTTGGTTGGTTGGTTGGTTGGTTGGTTGGTTGTATCCTGTGCGCCTGTGAGTGTGTGTGTGTGTGTGTGTGTGTGTGTGTGTGTGTGTGTGTGTGTGTGTGTGTGTGTGTGTATGTGTGTGTGCGTGTGTGTGTGTGTGTGTGTCCTTACTTGTAGATGAATGTATACATGCACCAGTGATGTTTCGATGACCTAACACATTTCTGCCTGCTTGTTGATTAAATTGATTTTTCGGAGAGGTGGGGGTCAATTCCTTGTCAACTATGCACAATACTTAACCCGAAAGAAACAAAAGAGAAATAGTATCAAGATTTAATGACTATGTCCGATGTAAAAGAGAAATTAGATGAATCAAATAACAACGGTAAGTAAAAGGTCAGATAGTCACAAGGACCTTTTTTTTTATTTTTTTTTTATTTTTATTTTTATTTTTTCTCTTTTTTTTTTCTTTATTTTTTTCTCTTAATTCCTACTACGTCTGTGACTGCTACTACAATTACCTGCAAACAAATCAAGAAACAGATTGTTATCAACACAAAAATGTGTGTGTTTTTTTTGTGTGTTTTTTTTTAAAGGATAAGGTATCATTTAAGGTTCTGTGAGGATACCCTCATGGCAATTCATGTTTTTTTTGTTTTTTTTTTCTCTTCACTACAGTTACAGCTATTTCATTCACCTTTGCTATGTCTAGTAGTTTGTGCGTTTGTTTGCGTGTATGTGCGTGTGTGTGTGTGAGTGCGTGTGTGTGTGTGTGTGTGTTGTTGTTGTTGTTGTTCCCATATTTCTGTTAAATAATACCATTTTCAGCGGGACAATACATAACAAGTTAATTAATCCAACGCTCGATGGACAAAAGGCAAGAATTTACAAATTACCAATTACAGTACTAGTTTTTAGCACAGCATCATACGGCGCATATATAAATAACTTTACATTAACAGCACTATACTACTATTTATCTATATTCTTATACACAGTTCAATTTTACTAGAGATTTCGAAGTCGAGCTTGGTTCTGAAATAAGACCTTCATGTTAGTTTTTGGATTTCCGTACTTAAACTGGCTTATGCACATTTTTGATATCAATATAAGGTGATTAATTATGAAGGTTTTCTCTCTGGGGATATCACGTGTGAAATACCCAAAAAGAGCCTCTTCGCAGCTTAACTTTATATTTTTGCCTGTACATTTAAATATGTACCCTTGACATTCCTGCCATATGGGTTGCACTGCTCTACACTGCCAGAAAAAGTGCTCGATGAAGTCGGTTTCGTTACAATACTGACA
>NC_090249.1:26180689-26295394 GCF_037325665.1 Littorina saxatilis
TGTTGGTTTATGTATCGAAAGTCCAAGGTATGCCGGTTCTCACCACTCAGCTTTTCAGTTACCCGTGTGTTTCGTCCTTTCACCCTTTGGGGTCTTCTGGACAGCCTCCGAGTTAACAAACTGAGCCTCTTTTCACAGATAGAATGAGACCCGAAGAAAAGTAACTCATTTTTGACCTGGGTTCAGGATGGGTCAGTCTGTAGCCAACAAAATTATCGCCGAGTATATCACCTCACGGCACCTGACCACACCCGAGCAATGCAGGGACGCCGTTATACAGGTAAATACATGATGTTGTTGGTGGTGATGGTCTTGGTGGTGGTGTAGATGATGATGGTGTGGATGATGATGGTGATGATGATGATGATGATGATGATGATGATGATGATGATGATGAAGATCAGTCTACTCGCACTACCGAAAATGTTACTGATAGTGGTGTTCGTAAGTAAAAACAGACACTCCTTCCTATGTTAAGCATTGCGTACACCAACAAAGCAGACTATAAAGAATAAGCTTGCCTCATCTTCCAGAAATATAACTCTTCCAAAGCTCATTAAATCGATGACAGAGTTATTTCCAGAATTCTTCTATTGGTAGATTGATTCCGAAAGAAACATCCACTCTTCACGGAAAGCAACAAGGCATTAGATTTTTGGTAATTGACCCAGTGAAAGGATTTCTTACCCCAAGATGCAACTGAGCTCGAACGGATCTGTCAGGGTTTACAGGATTGTCTACGCGGGATCGGGAAGGAAGGTACCTTTCAAGTACTGTCGCATACGGCCGGCCATGCTGTCTGTTTTCATGGTGTTTCTGTTTCTTGCAGATTCGGACCGACTTTGACTTCATTGCACACAGCGTAACGAGATCTGGTCACGCCAAACAGTACTTGTATGAATTTACCTATCATGCCACCCATACCAACCGTCCTGCCTGGGCAGGTGAGTATTTTTTTCCCTTCAAGACCACTACTACTAAATAAACGTTTATGTGATTAACTTTTGTCTGAAAAAAATTGTTTAAGCTGGTCACTTGCAATTGTATACTGCGTACTAAATTTTAGTGTCTAAAACATGAGTTTATTTAACAGACATGTGGCTTAGACAAGCATCTGCCCATGTGCTAATTACTAAAGTTTACTTAACTTCACACTTTACGTTCTAGTTCATAAGGTAAAGCAACAGTCAAATTGCAGATGAAGTTAAATACAGACTACCGCCTCTGTGTGTGTGACAGGTGTGACACACGCTTCGGAGTTGCCATTTGTATTTGGTCAGCCGTTCGTCAATGACCAGTTCTTTGCCCACGTCTTCCCCTACAGCTGGTCACCCCAGGACAAGACGGTGTCTTCAAACATGATAACCTTGTGGACCAACTTCGTCAAATACGGGTAAACTGGACCTGCTTTTCATGCGGATTTGCGGTTAACTAATTTGAGGCTCAGGTGGTGCTCTCTACACCCTACGTAATAATAATAATAATAATAATAATAATATGGGAGATTTATAGAGCGCTTTACGTTCTCTAAGCGCTTTACAATGAAAAAAACATACATATACATACAAAGCAAAGCGAAAAAGCATGTGCAGCAGCATTCAGCACACAAGTGAACAACGAAACACTACATCAATACAAGCTGCAAGCATACTAACACAGGCAAAACATTCAAACATTCAAACACCTGATCAAAAACATGATGCACCATATTGAAATAAAAATTAATCAAAATACTGTGTGAAGAAGTTTGTTTTAAGGTTTGATTTGAAGGAACAAAAAGTTTGGCAGTGTCGGATAGAGTAAGGGAGAGAGTTCCACGCAACGGCTGCAGAGTGGGAGACGGCTCTCTGACCGTGCTGTTTGCGACTAAAAGAAGATAGACGGAATATTCTAGTGTCTACAGAGGAGCGGAGGGATCGTGAGGGTGTATAGAGTGTGAACAGGTCAGACAGGTAGGATGGGGCTGAGCCAGATATTATTTTGTAGCAGATACAGCAGCACTTATATTGGATTCTCAGCTCTACGGGGAGCCAATGAAGTTTTTTAAGCAAGGGGGAACAGGACTGGGACCGAGGGGCTTTGCAGACAAGCCGGGCTGCAGAATTTTGAACGCGCTGCAAAGGATGGATGACAGACTGAGGACAGCCAATGAGAACAGAATTTCCGTAGTCTAATCGAGAAAGAATGTAGGAGGAAACAAGGGTCTTGGTGGCATCTTCGGTAAGGTATGGGCGGATATAACCTTTTCTCTTAAGCTCGATGTAAGCGGACTGACAGACTTTCATAACATGGTGTTTCATGGAGAGACTGGTCACTATCAAGAAAGACTGATGCCAAGATCACGGACGGAGTCTGAGAATCAATAGTGCTGCTGCCTAACGTGATAGAAGGAGGGAGAGAGAAAGAGGAGGAGAAGGAGGATTTGGTGAAACGAATGGCTTCTGTTTTGTCACAGTTAAGTTTAAGCTTGTTAGTTGGACATCCAGAGTTCAACGTCAGCAATGCAAGACTGAAGGGAGGTGGTCATCTGGTCGTATTCTGAGGGAGTCGCTGAGTTCTGAAGCCGAGTGTCGTCAGCAAACATTTCGTGGGAAACGGAATGTCTGTCGACGAGGTCAGTCAGAGGGGAGGTGTACATGATGAACATACGTACGATGTGTCTGGAAACACCTCCGCGCGGAGGGGTTTTGCGGCCAGCGCAGCAAAACTAAAGAGGAAACATTTTCTCGGTTCGAGCGGCAGCAAGCACTATGTTTCTATACTGTCTTGTTGCTTTGCCAGTGGCTGGTTGGTTGGTTTCTATCTTCGGTGGCAGTTACGTCTTTAACGGAAAAAGAATTGAATTGATTTGATTTTCTTGCACAAGGATAACAGGTTAAGTATGTATTGCTTTCTTTCATCCGTTCGGCCTCGAATCATAAGAACTGACTGACAATCTGTTTACAACATAAAGCTGTGCCTTTTAAACTCTACATGTATTAAGTGACAAGACTGGAGAGAGAGAGAGAGAGAGAGAGAGAGAGAGAGAGAGAGAGAGAGAGAGAGAGAGAGAGAGAGAGAGAGAGACTGAGAGAGAGAGAGAGAGAGAGAGAGGGGGGGGGGAAGAGAGAGAGGGAGGGAGAGAGAGAGAGGGGGGGGGGCAGAGATCCTATGCTAACTTAATATTTCTGTCCCCAGAACTAGCGTCTATTTTGGGACATGATGTGGTTATATGCTGGGATGGGGATAGAGAGAGAGCTATATATATACCACAGAGGGGGGGGAGGGGGAGAGGGAGGGAGAGAGAGAGAGATAGAGACAGAGAGAGATAGAGACAGACAGAGAGAGACAGACATACAGACACACAGACGAACACACAGACAGACAGACAGACAGAGATAGCTTTCACACATATCTTTGTCTGTATGTCTGTCTATCTGTCTGTCCGTGTGTTCGTCTGTGTGTGTGTGTGTGTGTGTGTGTGTGTGTGTGTGTGTGTCTGTCTCTCTAAAGCTTTACTGAGGCTAACCCATGACGTGATGATGTTCGCCAAACGGCAACTAGGCTTATTGAATAACTTGAGAGTAAGTCTTCTCTTATTTACTCTGTGACAGGAACCCCACCCCTCAGAGTGTGGGCGGGGTCAACTGGCCACCATTCTCGCTGGACAGTCAGAGCTACCTGGACATCGGGTCATCTCTGTCCGCCAAAGTAGACCTTGCGGGAGAGCGCGTCCGGTTCTGGGACACCATTTTGAACTAGGTTGCAGGTCTCATTGGCTAGTCTGAGGCGGGTTAATTTGTGAATGTATATGTCCGTTTGCGATTTTGCCAGATTTATTTTTTTAACGTTTTTAGCCGTATCTCACAAACATCCTGTCCACAAAAAAAGCAAAATTAAATGAAGTCTGTGTATTTCTTTTCTCAGGCTTCACACCGCATGAATTTTCTCCCTTGAATGTGAGTGGGGTTTTTTGACTCACATGCGAAGCAAAAGTGAGTCTATGTACTCACCCGAGTCGTCCGTCCGTCCGTCCGTCCGGACGTCCGGACGTCCGGACGTCCGGACGTCCGTCCGGACGTCCGGAAAACTTTAACGTTGGATATTTCTTGGACACTATTCAGTCTATCAGTACCAAATTTGGCAAGATGGTGTATGATGACAAGGCCCCAAAAAACATACATAGCATCTTGACCTTGCTTCAAGGTCAAGGTCGCAGGGGCCATAAATGTTGCCTAAAAAACAGCTATTTTTCACATTTTTCCCATTTTCTCTGAAGTTTTTGAGATTGAATACCTCACCTATATATGATATATAGGGCAAAGTAAGCCCCATCTTTTGATACCAGTTTGGTTTACCTTGCTTCAAGGTCAAGGTCACAGGAGCTCTTCAAAGTTGGATTGTATACATATTTTGAAGTGACCTTGACCCTGAACTATGGAAGATAACTGTTTCAAACTTAAAAATTATGTGGGGCACATGTTATGCTTTCATCATGAGACACATTTGGTCACATATGATCAAGGTCAAGGTCACTTTGACCCTTATGAAATGTGACCAAAATAAGGTAGTGAACCACTAAAAGTGACCATATCTCATGGTAGAAAGAGCCAATAAGCACCATTGTACTTCCTATGTCTTGAATTAACAGCTTTGTGTTGCATGACCTTGGATGACCTTGACCTTGGGTCAAGGTCACATGTATTTTGGTAGGAAAAATGTGTAAAGCATGTGAGTCGTATGGGCTTTGCCCTTCTTGTTTCAATGTATTATTGTTGATGATCGTTTTCTTTTTTTTTATTTGCTGTTTTTGTCCTTTTATTTTTATTTAGCTTCTATCAGAGGTCTCATTGGTTTGACTGAGGCGGATTAATTTGTGAATGTACATGTCCATTTGCGATTTTGTCAGATTAATTTTATACATTTTTAGCCATATCTCACAGACATCCTGTCCAAAAACAAAGCCAAATAAAATGATGTCTGTTGTACTGAATATGGTTTTGTCCGTCATAACTATTCTGGTACCATCGGACTCCTATGCATTGCATGAAAACCTGAACAATTGCCTTATGAGGGTGACTGTTACTGGCACACTTATTTTAAGCATTTAAGTATTCAGTACAACAAAAGCCACTAAAATTCTGCAGTTGCGCATACAGATGCACACACACGCACAAACCTGCAGTATAATAGGCAGAAAACTGCTATTTTTTCAGAATCAAATTTAATCAAGCAAATAGGCAAAGAAATCTGCACATTAAAAGGTTTTCACCACTTCGCCCTAATCAAACATGCACAGTGAATGAACCTGGTAATTGTATATATGAAAAAAACTAGAAAAAAACATGACAAATGCGCCTGCATTAAAAAATCACTTTCACCAGTCTAAATACATGCACAGGGACATTACACAAAATTACTCATTTCACTGAACAGCAAGAGAATAAGAAAAGCAGAAGGATGTAGACTATGAATAAATGCACTTCATGTCAAGGTTATACAAATACACACAGCAAAAAGTACTACACTGTGAAACTTAAAAAGCTGTAAAGACAATAGCACTCTGTACTATTTTTGTCACTGGTTTCAACCCACTACTATGTGAATAATCAACACGTGTGGTTTGTCATTAACTCTCCTCTTAGTCACATTCTTTAATACAGATCTTGTATTTTATTGTCACAAGAAAGAAAATAAACACCTCTTTAACACTACCACAATCACTGCATTTCATTCAGGCTCATGTATATGAACCATGACACCAGAAAACGCAGACAATGATGAACAATGTACAACCAAAACTTCAGCACAAAGTTTACATTTCATTTCTGATATTGTGTTGCAGAAAACACTGTCGGAAACATGATGTGCAACACCAAGTTTCCCAACTGTACCATGTACAGGAATACATAAACACTGGTAAGCACGAGCTTTGTTCCATGCACAGAACACCAAGGTGGCATTCCATGAAGGAAAGTTCTTTGAAGGAGCCCAGCTGAAGGGAAATAACTCCTATAACCGCTTCTTGACTTTCTAGCTGTCAGACTGTTACATTCTGCACAATGGCCTTTGTTTGCTCAAGTCTCAGATCTTGTATATCTTTTTTAAAACTTTATTTTTCATCTTTTTGCTTTATTCTGTTTCTTTAATTCTGGCAACTTTTTTTAAAACTTTTTTTCTTTTGTAATGTGCATAATTCACTTTTATGTCAACACATAAATCTGAACAAGTCACATACGTACACTGTTTTCTGTATGCAGCTAAAAATCTGTTTGCCTGTGTGCTTAATCATGCAGGCATGTGCATTCACAGTGCATGCACAGTCACAGTAGTTTCAACTGTTGCTCCACATGAAGCAACACCTGACACAGAAAGCAAGATGAACAGCGACGAACAGCCCGCGCAGCTAAGCTAGAACAGTGGCAGCCCCTCTTTTTTGGATTTGTCAGACAGATTGCTGTCCTGCAACACAAACACAACACAATTTATGAATATTGAGCTCAAGATTGATGATGGTTGAAATCAAAAAACCAAAACCAAACACACCAACAACAACCAAAATAGATAACCTTAAATGAATAAATGCTACTATTAAATGCTACTATGGTATTGCCCTATCATATTCTTGGACAACTCCTAATCTCTTTTTAATCGTTTTTCTTCAACCTGTTGTCTTTCCTTTGCAAACTTTTAAAATATTTTTCTGTTTCTGGAGAAGTATAAAAGGTCAGAATTTTTGGTTTCTGCCTATTTCTACAAATATTTTCGTTGGAAGATTTTGCTTCAGCGCTTGTTAGTTACTTACCGTTTTCTTGGATTCTCCGGAAATGCCAGTTGAGAGGTCAACCAGTGGGAAAATTATTTGTGGTTCTGAGGTCCAGGTGTCCGTCCTGACAGGCGGTGGCCCAGGCCAGGTCTTCTGCACTCGGAGAACCTTCTGGATGCTGTAACGAGAAGAAGAAAACAGAAATCAAAACCAAACAAACAAACTCTTCAAAGTAATCCAAGATCACTGAATTGCAGACTACAAACAGTCGACAAACTCTGTGTCGTTTGTTTGTTAGTCCTGAGGGAACCCTCCATAGGCAAACATTTGATTTAGTTTTGTATGTGCTGACCTTGTAATGGTTAGTACAGAATTCTATTGTTTTTGTTTAACTTTGTTCATCTCACCCATTGTCACTTTGTTGTTTAGACTACAAACAAGAAGCAGATTATAAACCTTGTTTCAAGTGATAGACAGTCATGGAGCCAGTCTTTTGTGTGAGAAAGACTGTTTAATCTTCTGTCTGAAAAAGACTGTTTAATTGTAAGGCCTCTGACTATGCCAAAAAAACTGTAGACTGCTGTAAAACATAAAGAGCTTCCTGCATAACTGTTATCTTCAATTCTTTGTCATTCTCTGTCGCACTGTCAACCTCACAGAGATGAAGAAAATTCTATATAAAAAAAAAAGGATTAACAATTGCACACAATCACTTTTACGTAATAACGTTACACTAATTCCGTGAAATCAATCACAGGTAATGCTGGCGATGTTCAAATTTCCGTATCTCTCAACCTCCAACACCTACTTTACAAAACATGATGAATAAAATTCAGTATCTAACCTCCCTCCTTGCGCGTCTTAATGTTGCTAGAAACACAAATTCAGCAAATATAATCCTCGCCTCAATAATCAGAATGCTGCAGTCAACGGTGTTGTCTGTGCATGTTGATGAGATGGTCTAACACTACTCCAGACTTTTGAGATTTGTTGCTAGCAACACAAATTCAGTGAATATAATCCTCACCTCAATAATCAGTATGCTGCAGTCAACGGGACCGTCCTGCCAACAACCATCTGCATCCTCCACTTTCAGCTTCCCCGCCAGTTGTCCCACCAGTCGCGACAGCGCCGCATTTTCAAGCACTTGCATGACACTGATGCGGCTCTCTGCACAGAACGCTTGCAGTAGAGTCTGTTGGATGTTGCACCCCACTTGGTCCTTGGCTTTTCCCTGTGTGGCAGGGTTTCGCAGCATGAGGCACACCATCACTGTTTCTGGATTCCTGCAACAACAAAGAAGCTTGTTAGCGTCAACAGTTTAAGTGAATAGCTGTCCAGTTTCTGTGTGCATATGCTGCATACATTGGCGTACGTGTACTAGTGTCTGGTTCCCATAAAATAGGCTTATCCTACTATGCATCTGTAATCTGATGATAACAATACCATGTACAGTGAAACCCCCCTTTTAAGACCCCCCCCCCCCCCCCAATTTAAGACCTCCCCCATTTGAAGACCTTGCTGTTTCAGATTTTCTAGTCATAACCTCTGCAAATTGACCTCCATTTTAAGACTTCCTCCTTTTTAAGACCTGATTTTCTCAGATTTGTGGAGGCCCTCAAAGGAGGGTTCCACTGTACAAAGAGGGTTTGAGCTTATGTGAGGGGTGGGGATCGATGGTGGAGTTTAGGAGTCAAGGGTGGAAATGCATGTATTTGTTATGTTGCATCTTTACAGATCTGCTTTGTGCATGTCCACACCTTTCATGCTGATGTACACTGAGACACAATTTGCATTATAAGTAATGTTCATGATATTAGCATTAACCCCTGCACTTAATTATTGGTTTAATTTTTGTCTGCATACATGACACACACCTCTTTAATTTATTGACACAATTGTTAAGTCCAACTGTCAGTCGTTTCTGTGCTGCTGCCTGCCTTAGGCTGGATTTCAGGGCGTGGCCTGGTGTCTGGTGCTTTTTTCTGAAACACAAGAAAATGTAGCGATGAATTGCATGCAAAAATCAAATTTGGCCTTTTATAGTAAAAGATATTTTTTTTAAATCTGTTTGAAAATAAGATTTAATTGCTTCTCTTTGAAATGTTAAACGAAAGTCATAAAAGCAAAGTGAATCAATGATGCACAAAAGTTTGTGGACAGTATAAACAAAATTGTTAATCCTAAAAAGTCTAAGTTGTCTTCTGAACAAAAATTACAATTTGCATTTAAACACACAAATGTATGCAACTGCTTCATAAAATTATCACTAATTTAGAATTAAAAAAAATAGAAAGATATGTTAATGGAACGTTTAATTATGACAAAACAAAACATAAGGGTCACTGGATCTTCGACCCAGCAGTCTTTAAAGTGGACAGACAGACAAACACCTATAATACAGAAAATAAACTTATCTGACAAATTGTCCAGAAGTTTGCTGGGAATACACAAGCAAGACAAACCTTTCTTGTTCAATGTATTTGATTCTGAATTTTGGGAGTTGGCAGTCTATTTATTTTTGGATTTGTATCACTTGTTTAGAATTTCAGTACCCTGAAACAACTTCCAATGCTCTCCCCAAAACTGCTGTCACAACTTGGACTTCCTTTTGACCCAAAACACAGACACCTGATAGACATAATACTTTAAACTAAAGTCATATCAACAGGTTTTGTTAGAAACCACTTTTTGTTAGGTTCTGGGAAACCTTCACATTGAATGATTGATTATTCTCAAATGTTACCCTATTTCTTAGATACCCGGTGCCCAAAACTACAGTAATTGAAAACGGTCACAAGAAACAACATTATTTAGAAACAATAGTATGAGCTCACATCGGGCACCTGTCAATGTCATGACACAGCTCAATAATGACCTTTGACCTACACAACGAACTTGTACTAGTAACGATCCCGCCGGCATGATTGTTGTGCAATCTCACTGGTGTGCACACAAACAGTGTATATAAAAATGTAATCGTCTTTAAGCCCGCGCGATTGTTTCTGAACATGGTTTCAACAAACGGTTTGGTGAACACTGCATGGTAGTTGTGTAAACTTGAATGGGAGTAAAATGAGTAAGAACATAAATAAAATGCTAAGTGGCTATGCGATTTCGCGTGCCGTGCTAAACTTTTACAACAGAAATGCACTGCTGAGTGCTCTCACAGAAAAATTAAATGCTGCATGGCAGAAAATGCTGGGAAAAATGCTTTCATTCCCTGTAATAGACGGACTACTACCTTGAGGTCTCGCGCATCAGATGCAACCACTTCTTTACATTTCATCATCCGCACGCAAGAACAATCTGACTCCGCAACTCACTTTCTGCGCTGTTCCTTCGGGAAGTTTGTCGAGGATGCAGCCATTCTTACAACGCAAGTCATGCTTATCGACAATTTCTTCAACAGATTTGTAATGGTACCACAACTTTCCGTCTCTATGAAAACTTGCAGAACTTGGAGATTGCACAACAACTCCACAACAACCACCGACTGCGCTGTCTGCTACGGGAATGAAACGTGTTGCAAACGTTGTTTCCTTTGAGTTCCGGGGGAAACCCCGACAGTTCTCGATCCTCATTGGGCTAATGCCTTGAATCGAATAAAAGAGAAACTTTCATTGGATAGTGGTTAACCCTACCATGTGGCGGGTGCGGTCGGCGGCGTGGAAAGTCCAAGCCGGTGTAACACGAAAAATTTACTCCGGAGTAAATATTTCGTACGAAATTCTTACTCCGAGTACACTTTTCGTACGAGAAAAGAACTCCCCAAGGCACGACAAAATTACTCCCTCCACGAAATTTTTACTCCCCATTTTTACATTTAGTCAAGGTTATGACGAAATGTTTTTTAACATAGAGGGCCGGGGGGAATCGAGACGAGGGTCGTGGTGTGTGTGTGTGTGTGTGTGTGTGTGTGTGTGTGTGTCTGTCTGTGCGTGTGTGTGTGTAGAGCGATTCAGACTAAACTACTGGACCGATCTTTATGACATTTTACATGAGAGTTCCTGGGAGAGTTTCGATAAATGTTCTTGATGACGTCATATCCGGCTTTTTGTAAAGGTTGAGGCGGCACTGTCACATCCTCATTTTTCAATCAAATTGATTGAAATTTTGGCCAAGCAATCTTTGACGAAGGCCGGACTTCGGTATTGCATATCAGTTTGGCGGCTTAAAAATTAATTAATGACTTTGGTCATTAAAAATCTGAAAATTGTAAAAAAATTATTTTTTTTATAAAACGATCCAAATTTACGTTCATCTTATTCTTCATCTTTTTCTGAATACAAAAACATATAAATATGTTATATTTGGATTAAAAACAAGCTCTGAAAATTAAAAATATAAAACTTATGATCAAAATTAAATTTTCCAAATCAATTTAAAAACAATTTCATCTTATTCCTTGTCGGTTCCTGATTCCAAAAACATATAGATATATGTTTGGATTAAAAACACGCTCAGAAAGTTAAAACGAAGAGAGGTACAGAAAAGCGTGCTATCCTTCTCAGCGCAACTACTACACCGCTCTTCTTGTCAATTTAACTGCCTTTGCCACGAGCGGTGGACTGACGATGCTACGAGTATACGGTCTTGCTGAAAAATTGCATTGCGTTCAGTTTCATTCTGTGAGTTCGACAGCTTGACTAAATGTTGTATTTTCGCCTTACGCGACTTGTTTTTACTTCCAGTAAAAAATCTCGTACGCAAAAATGGGATGCGGGCGAAGGGATAATGCCAATAAGTGATCTCGCGCACACGAATGTCGCGTTACCCTCCTTCCACCCCTTCCACCACCAAGACTAACAGGGGACTCCAAGGGAGTACAAATTTCGTACACCTGGCATGGGAAGTTAAATTGCTCGTGTTGGGGTGAAGTAATTTATTCGTTACTAGATGAATACCCGCTTCGCCGGGTACGGCTGCGCCGGGAAGGAGTCGAGCCGAATACCCGGCTGCGCCGGGGACCCGGCTATGCCGGGTGTACGCCGGCTTTGCCGGCGCACCGCACGGAGGAAGGGAGATAAACGCGGCTGAAAACACTGGAGAAGATAAGGAAGAGTTACTGGGAATGGATCCAGAGAAAAACCAAAATCGGTTCAGCGCTGCGCGCTGAGAGCACGTGTTGAAATATCTCATCGATGAGGTTGTGTCCGGGGTGTAGCTGAATACGGTCTCCAAATTTGAAAAAGATCCACCGAGAACTTTGGCCGTGCATCGCGGACACACACACACACACACACAGACAGACAGACACAAGTCGTATATATATATACTAGATTTATTCGTCAGGGGAGTAACATTTTTGTACGAAATGTTTACTCGGAACTCACCTGTCTTGGGGAGTAACTTTCTCGTGTAATGGGGGAGTGCTTATTTCGTAAAGGGAGTAACTTTTTCGTACGAAATGTTTACTCCGGAGTAAAAATCTCGTGGGAGTAATTTTCTCGTGTTACACCGGCGTGTGATTGTGTACGTGTTTGAACTGATCAGTTGAAAAGAAAATCAAGAGATATCTCCGAGATATGTTAAGATATAGAGAATACTATCAATCAATCAATCAATCAATGACGCTTATATCGCGCATATTCCGTGGGTACAGTTCTAGGCGCTCTGCAGTGATGCCGTGTGAGATGAAATTTTATACGGCCAGTAGATTGCAGCCATTTCGGCGCATATTTACCTTTCACGGCCTATTATTCCAAGTCACTCGGGTATACTATTAACTGTGCCTAAGCAATTTTGCCAGGAAAGACCCTTTTGTCAATCGTGGGATCTTTAACGTGCACACCCAATGTAGTGTACACGGGGGGAGGGTTCGGACACCGAAGAGAGTCTGCACACAAAGTTGACTCTGAAATAAATTTCCGCCGAACCTGGGATCGAACTCACGCTGACAGCGGCCAACTGAATACAAATCCAGCGCGCTACCAACTGAGCTATATCCCCGCTGAGTCGTACCAGATTTACACGAGTTGTTTTTTTAAATATTGAACTGCGAGCGAAAGCGAGCTGTTCACTATTTGAAAAAGCAACGAGTGTAAATCATAGTCTGGTCTGACGAAACGGCAGCAAGCCATGTAGTATTCTGTTTATCCTACATACTGTACTTACGTGTATTTGACTGAAAATGTCCTGCATTCGAGGCAGCTACTGAAATTGAAGACGCTTGTTTTAGAACCTCGATCTCCTTCTAAGGCCTCGTGCAATCTATTACGTCACCAGGGGCGGATCAGTTGCTTTGTAAGGGGGGGGGGGGTGCACTTTGAATCGAAAGTGAATGTGGTGGGCGCGAAGCGCCCGAATTTGCTATGGGGGTCCGGGGACATGCCCCCCCGGAAAATTGTTTTGCCCAAAGAAGCAAAATGGTGCCATCTGGTGCCATTTGAACTTAGAAATGGTTATAGAATCAGCTTTCCAAATTCACAATTTCCATTTAAAATCACTAAAGACTTGATTTTTCTTTTTTTGTTGTTGCTGGAGGGGGGGTGCACCTGTGCACCCCCCCCCCCCCCCCCCCCCTCGTCCGCCCCTGTCGTCAAAGCAAAGAAACGTCACTCTGGAAGTGTGGCGTCACGTGTTAGTTCTAAAGACGAGGGCAATTCTGAGCGAGCGCAATTTGTGTTTCTACAATGACGTTTGTCTCGGCGGTGACTTTGGCATCATAAACAGTGGAAAAACAGGTCCCTGCCAGACTTGCTTGACATGACCTGATTTACATGATATACACACGTGTGATTTGAACGATTATTATCTCACGGGTGTCTCTCTCACGTATGTAGGATAAAAGATTTTTTTTATTTTTCAAGGGTGACAATGACAATGACAATGACAAATCTTTATTTTTCGAGGGTAACAAGAATAAGCATAGATTTGCTTTTTTTGCATCTGGCCCTTGCCCTAAAGAGGGACTAAACTAGGGTAATAGGATGAGCAGACTCGGCAACTTTCGACTGAGTAGAGTATGTCTCTGGACTGAGTTAGTAGGTCAGTCAGTGGGGCCAGTTCCGTCGCCGGTCAGCAGACATTCGGGTCACTGTAGGCATTTGGTTAGTTGGCCCCTGACACAGTCTCACACACACACACACACACACACGGCACACACACCCGTACTCAGTCAGTAGCACACACACACACACACACACACACACACACCGTGCAATGGCACACACACACCTGACCGACACACACACACACACACACACACACATACACACACCATACATGTGTCATACACATCTCTGCATCACATCACACACACATACACATCACATACAGACACACTGACACACACACACACGAGACACATACACACACCAGGGCTGGACTAGGCTAAGAGGAGGGGAGGGGTGTCAGAGGTGGTCCAGGGGGATGTTCCCTTGTGGGGGTCAGGGGGCAAAGCCCCCTGAAGCTGATGGGTAGGTCATATTCTGAGATAGGAAAATGGTCGCTCCTTGCATGAAACGGCATAAAATAAACAATAATTAAAAATGTTTTAAATAAGTGAGGTACATGTATAGGCTTGGGGGGGGGGGTTGCGCAACCCCCATAACCCCCCCCCCCCCCCCCCGGTAGTCCGGCCCTGCACACACACCGTACACTGACACACACACACTGTGGCACGTGCATATATACACACACCGTGGCGCACGCATTCACGCGCGCGGCTCGCACGCATACACGCACGTAGAGGGCCCCAAAGGGGGGGTATCATCACGATCACGGGAAGGGAAATTTTAGCTTTCACGATCACAGTTACCTTGATTTTTGTTTTCACGATCACGAACACCAGTGGCAAATCACGGTCACGGTAAAACTGAGTTGCATGTACAGAAAGCACGTGTCAAAGTAAACACAACCACACAGTAATTCGCTCCTCTGGATCTATTGTTTATTCAACACAAAGTGACAACTGTTGCACTTTTTTATTATTTTTTTTTAATTCTCTTTCATACACACATAGAAATACATATCATGATTTGTAATCAGTAACAAGAATGTTGTTTTCATTGGTTTTTTTCTCTCGCTCTCTCTCTCTCTCTCATACAGACACTCACAGGAATATACACTCCAGGGGCGGAGCAGTTAAGCCAGAGGGGGGGGGGGGGGGGGGGGGCGGGTTACAACCTGGGGTCCAGGGCAAGGCCCCGTTGGGGGGGGGGGGGGGTCTGGGTGGCTTTGCCCCCCAGAAGCTGAAGAGATTTAGCTATTTTATGAACAATTTATGGCTTATCCTTGATTTTAAACATGATCAACTGGTGTCAGCAGCCACTCATTATTTCTTTTAAAGTTAGTATTATTATTATTATTTTTTTTTTACAGCCGGGGAAGGGGGGAACCCCTGTAACCCCCCCCCCCCCTAATCCGCCCCTGCACTCATACACATTCAACTCCCACACCCTCACTCACACATATGAATATATACTTGCACAAGTTCACATTTCCAGAGCTAAATCTTTTAAACCCATTTTCTCAAAAACTATTGGGTGGATTGAAATTAAAGTACATGTATGTGTGATGGTAGAGTCTATAATAACAAAATCCCCAACGAACATGACTTTGGTCGACTTTGACATGAGGATCAAGTGACCCAAACTGGCACGTCTTACCGCCATAGTTCCTGAATTTAACCCATTGTTGATAAGTTTACAGGCGCTAAAATAAATCCAAGCTTAATGCAAAGAAGCGACAATTAGAATCTATGCCAAGCGTGTCCACGTTGCTGGGATGAAAAACACATTTCTAGTTTCGGTTTTGGCTACACGCAGACTCATCAGACTCGAGCCAGTCGAGGTCACACTGAGCGAGTGACAGCCGGACGTGGCAATGTCGACAATGTCAAGATCTTTGCCTACATTCAGAACAGTCATAGAGCAACATAGACAGGACCGGACTAGGGGGGGAGGGGTACAAGGGTTGAACAACCCCCCCCCCCCTTCCTGGCTTAAGCATGTACCTCCCAAACGCTTTTTTTTGTGGGGGAGGGAGGGGGGGGGTTGCATCTGGATCATCATGAAATCCGAGGAGAAATCGCACCTCTCACCCCCTTTCGAAAGACATTTTTCTTCAACAATTTTTGTGATGAAAAGTACGAGTCCTTACAATCTCAATTCTTCTTCATTGCCTATACAGCTTGCTGTCGAATTTACCTTTTTCGTTTAAGGAGAGGCTTCCTTTCCCTCCAGAAACATCAAAAAACGTTCAGCTTCAAGGGGGCTTTGCCCCCTTGAAACCCCTATACTACCAAGGGGGCTTCTCCCCCTGGACCCCCACCAAGGGGCTTTGCCCCCTGGACCCTCATCTGTAACCCACCCACCCCTAGTACTTACCTAGTCCGGCCCTGATTGATGACATACCTTGACATTTCGTCTTCGGAAAGACGGACCCGTCGCCTGACCTTTCCACCAAGGAAGGCATTCTCGCCGCCTGCTTTGGTCTGGCTTGAATCCACAAAATATAACAGAAGTTCGATGACAGTGCCGCTGCGCGCCATTTTTGATCTTCGAATTCGAATTTGACTGAATGCACTCAAACCTTTAGCACGAAGCCCTTCCATTGGATGAAGTTTGGCAGACTTTTGCAATTCGCATTCTGTTTGGATCTCTTTTTTGTGTGATTGGTTCTCTTAAAGGGAAGCAATCGCTGTCAAAATCATATTTCTGAATGTGTTGTTGCTTTCCTTCAATCGGGATTAGCTCCTTGACGAATAGAGGATCATACTCATAAAGTGATACAGCTGTGAAAAAATGTACGTTGAAAATAAAATGCTTTGCAATATTGGCCATCACGATCACGAAAACAAATGACAATCACGATCACGAGACTTGATTTTTTTGTCATCACGGATCACGGGCAAAGTCCCATCACGATCACAGAAATGGAAATTTCGGCAATCACGGTCACAGAAAGGTCAAAAAACACCAATCACGATCACGATTTTAAACCCTTTGGGGCTCTCCACGTACATTTCTAATCAGCACATGAACAAAAACACAGTCTGACAAAAGAATGAATTAAGAACGCAAACACTGATGCGGACCGTGAGTTTTTCAAGTTTTATTTATGAAGCATATATCTGACCACCGGCTGTGTATAAAAGTTAGTTTCCTGTTTTTCTTTATCTTGTCAAAAGTTCTTTCTCGCATCATTCACTCAGGCAGGTATCGGCTTAGTCTACCGGCGGTTTTGTTGCCAGCGCAGTTCGAAACAAATTACAACATCCTCTAATTATTCCTTCCGAACAACTTTGCTGTATTGGAGGTGGACAGTGCAGTTTTCCTTTTGTTGAAGCGAATCAGGAGTTCCGGTTGCAAACTGACTAGTATGCCCGGAACAAGTTTGCTTCATCGCCTCTGTCGTCTTCCGTAAACCATCAGTTTTTGGTCACAGCCACTGCAGGCTTTTACACACAGTACAAACACCCTTGAGAACATCCTAGGTGCCCTCCGTAAAGAGCGACCATTTTTCAAAGAATTTCAAGTATTTTTGTGTGGCCAGCCGGATTGTCTGATACCACAATCGGACGCCTCGTTTTGGTGCTAGACCTAACCTAAATAATAAATTGACAGCTTGTAACACAAACATTCTTAAATCATAACAGATTTCTTTTTTCATCAAGACAAGATCAGTACAACTCGAAGTTTTGAAAGTTTTAAAAAAGGGAGCGCGGAAGCAAGTCACGCCTGGTCGTCGTTCCCCAAGCAGACGAATTTTTTGCATATCGGCTTGCTTCCTTAGAACCTAACCGCCGCCGGTAAGTTCGTGTGACTCGCAGTTGTTTGTTGCATTTTAGATTCAGAGGTACACAATTACGTGCTATTGCAGATACAGCAAGTCGCATTGACTCGAATCACAAACTGACGACGAAATTGTGAAAAACAAGGAAAGTGTGTGCCACGGGTCCACAATGGCTCAAAGGTCAAATAAACCACGAAATCTGGTGTGTGGTTTATGCAAGCTAAATAGCCATCCAAACGAACTGTGTGTCATTTAATGCTGTTAAATGATATTATACGTGTGTTCCATAAGGTTAGAACTGCTGTTTTCGTAAGAAGATTTAAATCGTTCTGTAAACCATTTGGAAAAGTTAAGGGGCTTACTGTCCGTCAGGTCTAAATTGCCTATATTGGACATGACTTGGTTTATACGATAGTTTAAAAAAATCAAAAAAATCGGGAGCTGGTTAAAAACGGGAGTGGGGTGATAAGATATTTTGAAAAGATCTGTTAAGATTGGATAAAATCGAGTACTTTGTATCACCTTAGGGGTGCACATACGTAATCTGGGGGGGTGGGAGACTCAGTGGGCCTTTAAGTCACAGTTGTCACAGTTGCTCCACTGTTTCTTTGTTCAGCCACGCGCCGGGGGACGGGGAGCAGCGGCCAAACTCTTATCGGAATCAAAGAGAAGCCGCCAGTCTTATGTCACAGGCTAGCGATTGCAGCCGCTAGCGGTCCAGACGGGGGCTTACGTGTCACTGAAGAGAACTGTGTCAGTTGCGAGGATAATTTCTTTTGGGTGATCTTTATGGGCAGGTGGTCTCCAGGCCGGCAGGTTCGACTGTACTACTACCCAATGCATGGCAAAGCACACCACTGACAAAGACAGCTGTGCTCATTAATAAAGTGAAGAGAAAATAAATTCATACACGAATAAAAACACATATTTAGAAGAAGCAAAACTAAACTCCGCATAAGAAAAACAAGATTTAAGACTTCAGACTTACATTATACGGGCGACCCGGCACAAACTACGTATACCGCCGGTATAAGCCTGTAGACGAGACAATAATTCAATGGGCAAAAATTCATCCATTGATGGATGACGTAACTTGATCAACCACAACCACAACCATAAGAAGAAAAACAAGTCGCGTAAGGCGAAATTACTACATTTAGTCAAGCTGTGGAACTCACAGAATGAAATTGAACGTAGTCCGCCGCTAGTGCAAAAGGCAGTGAAAGTGACGAGCCTGTTTGGCGCGGTAGCGATTGCGCTGTGTTTCATAGCACGCTTTACTGTACCTCTCTTCGTTTTAACTTTCTGAGCGTGTTTTTAATCCAAACATATCATATCTATATGTTTTTGGAATCAGGAACCGACAAGGAATAAGATGAAAATGTTTTTAAATTGATTTCGAAAATTTAATTTTGATCATAAATTTTAATTTATTTAATTTTCAGAGCTTGATTTTAATCCAAATATAACATATTTATATGTTTTTGGAATCAGAAAATGATGAAGAATAAGATGAACGTAAATTTGGATCGTTTTAGAATTTTTTTTTTTTTCAATTTTCAGATTTTTAATGACCAAAGTCATTAATTAATTTTTAAGCCACCAAGCTGAAATGCTATACCGAAGTCCGGCCTTCGTCGAAGATTGCTTGGCCAAAATTTCAATCAATTTGATTAAAAAATGAGGGTGTGACAGTGCCGCCTCAAGTTTGACAAAAAGCCGGATATGACGTCATCAAAGACATTTATCAAAAAAATGAAAAAAACGTCCGGGGATATCATACCCAGGAACTCTCATGTCAAATTTTATAAAGATCGGTCCAGTAGTTTAGTCTGAATCGCTCTACACACACACACGCACACACACACACACACACACACATACACACACACACACATACACACATACACCATGACCCTCGTCTCGATTCCCCCTCTATGTTAAAACATTTAGTCAAAACTTGACTAAATGTAACAAGTCGCGTAATAATAAATAATAATAATAAATGAGCATTTATATAGCGCAACATCATAACTTTACAATTATGCTCTTTGCGTAAGGCGAAAATACAACATTTAATCAAGCTGTCGAACTCACAGAATGAAACTGAACGCACTGCATTTTTTCCGCAAGACCAAAAACTCGTAGCATCGTCAGTCCACCGCTCATGGCGAAGACAGTGACATTGACATTCCAGAATAGCGCGGTAGTGGTTGGCAGGATAGCACGCTTTTCTATATCTCTATTCTTTTTACCTTTCTGAGCTTGTTTTTAATCCAAACATGTCATATCTATATGGTTTTGGAATCAGGAACCGACAAGGAATAAGATTTTATTGTAATCATAATTTTATTATGTTTGGTTTAAACAAGTTTATTCAGTAAATTCCATTGGTACTATTACCGCATACATGAAATAAGGAACATGGAGCACAACAAGCTAAGCTTATGAGCGTACTCTTAAAAGCAAATGAAATTTGGCGGACGATTTTAATATAACAAATTTGAAATAATGTCAAAATAATAATGGTAAATTATGGTAGACAAACATGTAACAATAAAAGTGAAAAGGCAAAACCAACAAAAAACAACAAACAAAAAAACCAATGCTAAACTAACAACAGTACTCACACGCGCTCGCACACTCACTCGCACACACACGCATACAATGACTTCCACATGGTTGAAAATAGAATACTACCAGAACAAAGAAATGTAAACAGTACTGCACATGGTGGATGAGATAAATGCATTCATTATTCAAAACGTTTGCTTAATAAGATAAACCTGAATAACTGGTCAAATATCAATGCATTTTCGCTGTCTGACTTGTCTCTATTGCCATACAGAAAATCACCAGCGGTTAGCAAATCATAGTTGGGCAGTGTTGACAAGGTGACTTCACGTATTTGAAGAGATAAGGGGCAATGAAAAATATAGTGCTCCGCATTTTCAACAGGATAACCACAAGTGCATGACGGGTCGGGAATTAAATGTCTGTCAAATAGATCACTATTTAGATTGCTGATCCTCAATCTCAGTCTGCAATGGATAATTTCTGATTTTCGATCAGATGTGTATAGATACGAGGGAACAACAGAATCATCAGAACTAATACGTTTTTTAAATAACCCAATAGAATCAAGTTGTTTTACAGTATCTGGAAGCTCATTCCACAGGGAAGTCGAAGACAGAAAAAATGACTTTTTATACAATTCAGTTCGAGAGTGGGGAGTCTGTCTGTCAAGTGGTCTTCGTCTATGGTAAGGGTTCACAGAAGCAACGAGAGGAGGCAGACGTTCTAGTAAGTATGGTGGCACGCGTGCATTAACTAATTTGAAATACAAAATCAATTTGTGTCTTTTTCGCCTCTCCTTCAGTGTTGTAAATCCTGATTCATCGTACAATTTTTGGTGACTCGTGCCACGAACTGCACCTATAATGGTTCTTATGGCATCAAGATGCAAGTTTTCTAATAAAGTAGCTAATCTGTCAGAACAGTTATCCCAAATGACGTCAGAAAAATCAAAATGGGGAATAATAAAAGATTTATACATAAGTTCAAGTGCCTTTCGGCTAAGGCGATACTTATAGGACCGAAAACATGAGAGAAGAACACGTACTTTAGATATAATTGACTGAACATGTGATTCCCATTTGCAGTCGCTCTGAATCAGTACACCAAGATGTTTGTGAACGTGGTTTTCTCTCAGAACTGTTCCATCAAATACAAGAGGAAGGGTTTCAGGCATTCTATTTCCAGAAAAGGTCATCAAATCTGTTTTTAAATTATTGAAATTAACTTTCCATTTTTCCGCCCAGTGTGCAATTTTGGCTAAGTCTGCATTTAAGATCTGTGTCCGCGTGTTTGCATCATTTAGAGATAAATACAAACTGGTATCATCAGCAAAAAGTTTAATGACAGATTCGATATTAATGACAATATCGTTAATGTACACAAGGAACAACAAGGGCCCCAGAACAGAACCTTGGGGAACACCTGAACAAACACGTCCGTATGTCGATTTCCTGCCTTGGATAACAACGGCTTGTAACCTGCCTGTCAAATAATCTTCAAACCATTTTAATAAAACACCTCTTATGCCTATAGCATATAATTTATGCAACAAACCCTTGTGCCACACTCTGTCGAAGGCTTTTGATATATCACAGAAAACAGCCTGAGTCGTCAACTGCTTATCTAAGGATTGACAAAAATCGTCATACATACTCAACAACTGAAAGCTAGTTGAATCACCAGGAATAAACCCTGACTGAGAAACCGTTAATAAATCATTCTCTGTGAGATATCGAAAAACATGGGCTTGAACACATTTTTCCAATACTTTTCCAATGCAACTGAGTAATGAGATCGGACGATAGTTACTGCAGTGTTCTTTTTCACCTTTCTTATAAATGGGATTCACATGAGCTACTTTCCAAATTTTCGGAAACTTTCCCTCAGCCAACGATCTCTGGAAAAGGGTTGCAAGCGGATTTGAAATAATACAAGCAGCAAGTTTAAGAAGTTTATTGTGAACCAAATCAGGACCTACTGCTTTCCTAACATCGAGGTTGTTTAGAACAGCGTACACCATTTCGGTAGTTATCACGAGAGGACTAATGGAGATGGGCTCTTCTTCAACTGGTGGAACGTCATCATCATGACCTTGTATATGCGACTGTCGTAGAAATGCTTCATTAAAAATCTCGGCTTTGTCCTCTGCAGAGTAATACACAATTCCATTGCTTTCAATCGGCGGAATCTCATTTGTACTCATTCCTTTCTTTTTCAAAAAAGAGTTGACTACCTTCCACCAGTCTTTATTGCCAAAATTATGAGGTGACAATATTCTATTTTCTAGTTCCCTAATGTGCTCTTCTTTCCTTTTTCTTATAACATCAGTCAAATTATTTCTCAACCGTCGGAAAAGAGACCAGCACCATACAGTATCCAGACGTTTGGCTAATGCGTGAATATATTGCTTTTTCCTAATCAACTTTTTGATTTCCTCGGTGATCCATACAGCATCGTGTCCGTTCATTGTCACTACCTTTACAGGCATACATTCTTTAGCTATCATCATTAACTTATCGGAAAACATTTCAGCGGCGTCATCAATGGATTCTAAATTGACTATATTATTCCAATCTACACTTTCCATATCTTGCAACAACTTGTCAACATCGATTTTGGAATAATTATATAGTGTTCGTTTGAATGAACCACCCGACGGTAAGTCATAATTCAAATATACAAAAGGACACGAGTGGTCACTGCATACAGGTGGTAGAACACCAACTCTTTTTACCAAGTTAGGACACGGAGTTAATACCAGATCAATTATAGTTGACGAGGTATCGGTTATTCGAGTGGGTTCTGATATCAACTGAGATAAACTGTTTGTGTTCATTAATTCCCGCAGATGAAACGGGGGGTTAACAGTACAATCAGCGTTGAGATCACCAAAGATAATAAACTTATGTGGGGTATTCATGGCAAGTTGAACGGAATCGTTGATAAGAAGCCAATGGTCGACGGTTGCACTCGGTGGTCTATAAAACACACCAACGAGAAGAGTATCTTGACCCAACTTAGTCTCAATCCAGATCGCTTCCAAATCAGGTATACACAAGTCGATCCTCGGTTTGCAAATCAAATTACTATTTACATAAACGGCTACGCCGCCGTGGGAATCCCCGGGCCTATCACGTCTAACTGGAGGGTGGTAACCTTTTAAGCAGATGCAGTCTTGGTCAACTTTGTCCGACAGCCAGGTCTCAGATACAGTTATTATATCAAACTTCCCCAATTCGGCCTCAAGGAACGGTGTCTTATATTGAAGACTGCGAGTGTTTACATGAACAATAGAGATCCCATCCCCTCGGGTTGTGCTTGGTCCAGGATTAGGATGGATATCACCACACATAAACAACAATAAGCAAATTGCAATAGATATGGTTTGAGATGTAAAATTCACAGAATCAGCACAAAAAATGAGTGAGGTGGCATATTTCCACATCGAACCAGCAAAGTTCACAGCAATGTCGTAACAACACATTGGGTCGTTACGAGTAAGCTTCCGGGCAGGAAATAAAAACAAAAACAACGCAAGAGACAAGCCAGCACTACCACGAACGAGAATAATCATAAGCGACTGGATATTTCCCTTGTTAAGAAAAGATAGTTTATACACAGATAGCGCTGACGCAACAGGGAGATAACTTCCCACACTGGCTCTGTATTGAGACAGACTACACCCACCCATCTAGGTCACAGCTCGTTGCAGAAAATCAAACAAGGCAGAGCCAAGGGTGTGAGACAATCTCCCCGACACGTGCGCCCCATCCTTTTGCATCAGGCATAAAGTCATTGTGGACAACAATCAAACAGACACACAATCAACAACGTCGACAGTTAAAGTCAACAATCAAAAACAATCGAAAACAAAATATTTAGACACGCAGTCTCGCGTGTTAATGTAAAATATAGGGTAAACTAAGGTATCAATCAAAGGTAACTATTTCAAAAATAACTAAAAAAATAACTAAAACAACCAGAGATAATAGAAGAGAAAGTACTGCCACTTGCTCTCTTGAACAACATTTAATGTTCACATGCAAGACAAAGGGTAAAATGCTGACCGCATTAAATTGTGTCGTTTGGCCTGTGGTCTTTTAATACGTGCACAAACTAGGGCAGGCGTGGCACACCTGAAGAGACACGCAGACCAGCTTAAAAGACACGTGAAAATACGTGAACAGTCCTCGTGCGAAAACGTGCACAAATAGCTGGTGGCAAAAGGAAACGAGGCGCCGAATGAGCAAAGGCAAAGTTGTTTGACACAACGGGTGCAACGGGTACATGTTCATAGGTACATGATTTTATCATCATTTTGTTTTTATCATCGAATCAGGTACAATGTACTTGAGATATATGACATAGTATTTTTTATGGTACGCTATTGTGTGCATACCACAACTCAATTGTACACATTGAGCCATTATCAAAAGAGTACAAAGTGGCGCAGGATGTTTGTTTGTTTTTCACTGCATGTTTTATAAATGTTTAAACTTATCATAAGATGTGCATACCATGGCTTAACTATACTCATGAAACCATCATCAACATAGTGTGTAGTACATAGTACATAGAAGCGCAGAATATTTAATATGCAATACTGCATGTTGTATATTATATATATATTGTATATAGGCTATATTGTGGATACTCGTTTAGTCACTATACATATTCTAAACAATACATCGCACTATGTGAGGAAACTTGAGACAATGCATCTAGGTTGCCTATATCAAAGCGAGCAGGTTGCGCATGGTGGTCACTCTGGTGACTGCACTACCGCGCTTCACAAAAATTGTCCCATCCCGTACCCACGTCTCCTCGAATTTCTTGTCTTTCTTCAACTTTCTTGCCTTGGCAGCAAGCTCAGAACGCACCTGAGTTAGATCGTCGTTGATGAAGACTTGGGTCGGCGTCCTAGCTGCAGCCCATGCGCGGTCGGGGAGGATCTTCTTAGCATCGGTCTTGGCTAAGGTTTTCTTGCTCCTCATCAGAGCTGACTTGAACCTGTAGGAGGCGAACTTACAAATAATGGCTCTGCTGTAAGTGTCACCTGGTCCCGGTCTCCTCCCAACTCGGTGACTCCTGTCGAGCATGGCGTCGGTGAGCTCGACGCCTACCGCCTTGCCGACAGCCTTGATGACGCTATCAGTATCCTCGCCGTCCAGCTCCGGGACATTGTTGATGCGGATACAGTTCCTCCTGCTGTATTGCTCGAGGTCGTCAACCTTGTCCCGAAGCTGGTCGATCTCGTCGTCCCGCTTCTCCAGCTCACCCCTGTAGTGCGCCACCTCCGCCTTCAGCTCGCCTAACTCCTTGCGGAACTCGCTGATCACCTGTGCTGCAACTGCTGTCGAGAGGGCCTTCACGAGGTCTGGATCGCTCAGGAAGGTCTGGAGCTTCTCCTTCAGCCGCTGCTCCTCCTGATTGGCCTTGCCCTTGGGATTGGGTGTGCTGGACGCCATGTCGGGGGTGCCGGTGATGATCGTCTCGTCAGGGTCCGGATCACTGAAGCTATCACTGGGACAGACTCGCTTCTCGGGGTCTTGAAGGGGCGAAGCAAGCCGCTTCGACATTGACAGCTTGGTAAAGTCCGGTTCAACAAGTATCACTCAATGTAGACCTACAACTTCAAAATACTTTTTCCCTGCGCCTGTGCCACAAATAACAGCGCAACGCAAGGGTGTGTCTCAAGCGTCATAAACACTAGCACGTGCAATGCATGTTCAACACGAATACGAATACGATGCCGATAACACAGTCCGATATGAAGGTAAAACACACCGTTAATACCAAAGAATGGCCATTATCACACCAACCTGGCAACGCAGACAGCACACATATGAAAAAGCATAGTCCAGACACCTTCACATGCCTACCACACGCCAACACAACACCACATTGCACTGCAACTCAACACAATTCACATTTTCTTGCGAGAGCAAACAACAGACGTCCCTACTCATCCGCCATCTTGACACCTTATTATGTTTAATTTCCAGAGCTTGTTTTTAATCCGAATATAACATATTTATATGTTTTTGGAATCAGAAAATGATGAAGAATAAGATGAAATTGTTTTTGGATCGTTGTATAAAAAAAGTTTAGATTTTTAATGATTAAAGTCATCAATTAATTTTTAAGCCTTCAAGCTGAAATGCAAAACCAAAGTCCGGCTTTTGTCGAAGATTGCTTGGCCAAAATTTCAATCAATTTCATTGCAAAATGAATTTTAAAATGATTGCATTGTATTTTTTATCTTCTTCTGAATCCAACAAAATATATATACATTATGTTATGTTTGGATTAAAAACAAGCTCAGGAAGCTAAACTGAAAGATTAAATCGTGCTACACCGGCTGTCGCTTCAAGTGACCACTGAACACGCAGATCGCAGTTCCGCACGCTTTGCGGGCAGCCTCAGCCTTTGCACGAAAGAAGACAACAACTTGGTGCAAACAGTGTTTGTTGTAATTACCGTTTATTCAAACACGAGTTATGTTTTAAGAAAATATTCAGTTTGTTTGCCAGGGCAATGAATTAAGATGGATTTAATTTTTTTTTTTTTAGATTAAGTAATCAATAACTCCCAATACATCAAGAGTGATTTTTTGCATGTTTTAAGAGAACTGAATAGAGTGTGTGGGCTTTGTAATTGCGTGGAAATAGGCGATGAATTTCATTATTTTTGTTAACTGTTCAGATGAAAGAACTACCGTATAATAATATGAAACGCCGGAAGACTGATTTTGTTAGGAAATTATGGCGACGGTTATATTATAATTTAATGAATATCAAAGCAGTGGGTAAATTGAAACGATTGGCTCAGTTTGTTTTATTCATTCAGTTACTGAGTTTGATTCGTTAATTCAGAATTGAAAGGTATTTTGCATGGACTGATTTTGCCGCGTGACTCTGTGGTACGTCACTTGTCACAATTGCAATGACTCGATTCAGTTGTGATTAGTAGTAGGCCTACGGTCTGCATTCATCGGTGTTAATACTGGATTAACTTCGTTGCTGTGTGGTTTCTTAGCCCCCTGGGCCCAAACTGAAACCTATTACTGAAAAACTTGTCAGTGACTGAAACCGTCTCAGTTGATTCGGCGACACTTGTCAGCCGCTTCAACTTCGGCCGCCGACGCGGGTGCGGCCCTTGGCATATGGTGAAAAAAATGCAATGCGTACAGTTTCAGGGCCGGACCAAATGAGTTGTAAGGGGGGGGGGGGGGGGGGGTCCTCCTTTTTGGGGGGGGGCAAATCAGCGAAGTGGCGAAGCCACAAGCGCGCGCCTGCAAAGCAGGCGCGCGAACTAGGGGGGTCCGGGGGCATGCTCCCCCGGAAAATTTTTGAAAAACGGTTAAAATCTGTGCAATCTGGTGCATTCTGGGCCTTGTTTTGAGGGTGAAGAGCAGCATTGTTTTGGTGCTAAAACTAGTAAAAGTCAAAGCAAGGTACATGCTTTTTCCAGGGGTGGGGTTCCGGAACCCCTGGAACCCCCCCCTGGGTCCGGCCCTGAGTTTCATTCTGTGAGTTCGACAGATTAACTAAATATATTCTTTTCACTTTACTCGACTTTTTTTCTCCATTTTTTTTCTCAGTCAGTTTTGGCGACTCGGTGACTGATTTAGATTAACTAAATATATTCTTTTCACTTTACTCGACTTTTTTTCTCCATTTTTTTTCTCAGTCAGTTTTGGCGACTCGGTGACTGATTTGGCAAAACCAGGCTTAGCCTCGGAACCCTTTTTATATTTAGTCAAGTTTTGACTAAATATTTTAACATCGAGGGGGAATCGAAACGAGGGTCGTGGTGTATGTGCGTATGTGTGTGCGTGCGTGCGTGCGTGCGTGTGTGTGTGTGTGTAGAGCGATTCAGACTAAACTACTGGACTGATCTTTATGAAATTTGACATGAGAGTTCCTGGGTATGAAATCCCCGAACGTTTTTTTCATTTTTTTGATAAATGTCTTTGATGACGTCATATCCGGCTTTTCGTGAAAGTTGAGGCGGCACTGTCACGCCCTCATTTTTCAACCAAATTGGTTGAAATTTTGGTCAAGTACTCTTCAACGAAGCCCGGGGTTCGGTATTGCATTTCAGCTTGGTGGCTTAAAAATTAATTAATGACTTTGGTCATTAAAAATCTGAAAATTGTAAAAAAAAGTAAAAATTTATAAAACGATCCAAATTTACGTTTATCTTATTCTCCATCATTTGCTGATTCCAAAAACATATAAATATGTTATATTCGGATTAAAAACAAGCTCTGAAAATTAAATATATAAAAATTATTATCAAATTTTTTTTTTCGAAATCAATTTAAAAACACTTTCATCTTATTCCTTGTCCGTTCCTGATTCCAAAAATATATAGATATGATATGTTTGGATTAAAAACACGCTCAGAAAGTTAAAACAAAGAGAGGTACAGAAAAGCGTGCTATCCTTCTCAGCGCAACGAATACCCCGCTCTTCTTGTCAATTCCACGTGCACTGCCTTTGCCACGGGCGGTGGAGTGACGATGCTACGAGTATACGGTCTTGCTGCGTTGCGTTGCGTTCAGTTTCATTCTGTGAGTTCGACAGCTACTTGACTAAATATTGTATTTTCGCCTTACGCGACTTGTTATATTTAGTCAAGTTTTGACTAAATATTTTAACATCGAGGGGGAATCGAAACGAGGGTCGTGGTGTATGTGCGTGTGTGTGTGTGCGTGTGTGTGTGTGTGTGTGTAGAGCGATTCAGACTAAACTACTGGACCGATCTTTATGAAATTTGACATGAGAGTTCCTGGGTATGAAATCCCCGAACGTTTTTTTCATTTTTTTGATAAATGTCTTTGATGACGTCATATCCGGCTTTTCGTGAAAGTTGAGGCGGCACTGTCACGCCCTCATTTTTCAACCAAATTGGTTGAAATTTTGGTCAAGTAATCTTCGACGAAGCCCGGACTTCGGTATTGCATTTCAGCTTGGTGGCTTGAAAATTAATTAATGACTTTGGTCATTAAAAATCTGAAAATTGTAAAAAAAATAACAATTTATAAAACGATCCAAATTTACGTTTATCTTATTCTCCATCATTTGCTGATTCCAAAAACATATAAATATGTTATATTCGGATTAAAAACAAGCTCTGAAAATTAAATATATAAAAATTATTATCAAAATTATTTTTCGAAATCAATTTAAAAACACTTTCATCTTATTCCTTGTCGGTTCCTGATTCCAAATATATATAGATATGATATGTTTGGATTAAAAACACGCTCAGAAAGTTAAAACGAAGAGAGGTACAGAAAAGCGTGCTATCCTTCTCAGCGCAACGAATACCCCGCTCTTCTTGTCAATTCCACTGCCTTTGCCATGAGCGGTGGACTGACGATGCTACGAGTATAGTACGGTCTTGCTGAAAAATTGCATTGCGTTCCCTTTCATTCTGTGAGTTCGACAGCTACTTGACTAAATGTTGTATTTTCGCCTTACGCGACTTGTTTATTGTTGAAGTAAATAGAAGTTAAGAAGGGGAAGGTTAAGCGGGGTGGAGAGGGAGGCAGAGCAAGATTTCAGTTGATTGAAAATAAATTTATACGTATTACCAGAGACATACATACATCTATCTATGTCTCTGGTATTACGTAATGTAACGTCCTACTTTTTTGCACACGGACCCAGTCAAAATTGCAGCAAGGGAGATAATGCATGAAAATATATTCAGTAGCCAAAGCACCCCTTTTTAACAAAGTAGTTCTTTACACCGATCGCTATTTTTTGGCAACAAATGCATCGAATATCTTTTAGATAAAATCAAGTAATGATATACTAGCTTTTGTCCACGAAGATATCTTTTCCTATTATTTCTACTCGTAGTGTAATGTTTAATACGTTGGCGAAATTATCTCATGATAATTACTACGCAGTAGTAAGAAATTCATTCCAATCCAAAATGGCGTGGCAACCGGAGGAGACTGGGCTGAGGCAAATATTACAATTGTTAAAAGAATCCCAATCTCCGGATACAGCTACACAGAGGGCTGTACAGCAGGTATGTTCACGTTTGTTAAATCACCATTAGTTAGGCTTCGATCGGTGTGTACTGTCTGAGTGTTTGCTGAATAATTAGGCGCAAAACGGCTGTGTAACCCACGTGCCATGTTAATTCGTTTCCGAAAAGATCATTAGAATTTAGATGTGCGTTTCGAAAATCATTATTCTTGTGTACCTGTTTTCGACAGTAGTTACTGATTTTTTGTGTTTATTTGCGTTGGTGGAAAATGTCAAGCTACTTTAGTTGTCGACAGCCATCGTTGGTTGATCTCTGGAAGACGGTTACAATTCCAGCAGACGCGGTGAAAATTTAAAGATTGATTCAGTGATTGAGTGATTTACTTGCTTGAGCGCCAGAATTTTCCCGGTTTTCATGATTACTACTGTTATTTGAAAGTAAAGCTACAAGGTAACACGAAGGTTTAAGCATTTAGTTTATTCTTTTTCGGATATAAAACGAGCAGGACAAAATATGCAGAAAGTATGTCACTATGACTATGTGTTGCGTGTAGAGATACAAGAGCAATTCAGAAGAAAAAATGGAAGAAATTCCACAGGAGCATAGAGTTTGGCACCTATGGTAGTAGAATTCCAGCCTATTTTCAATCAAACTAAAGGCACACTGCTTTGATTCTGCTTAGATTCGGGATTATTAAAAGTTAAATTTACTGGACCAACATTGGAAAATGGTGGCACTTCACTTGATGTTGCTTTGTTCAAATGTAAGCTAGACTGATTTGCTTGTGTATCTGTTTTAAGTTTCTTGCATATTATTGAATAACTGAATTCAAAGAGTCTGTTACTAGTCCAAGAGGCATCTGCACGCAGTATACAATTTTGATAGTAAAAAGGGTAGTAATTCTAAATTGAGGGCCCCAAAGGGTTTAAAGTCGTGATCGTGATTGGCGTTTTTTGACATTTCCGTGACCGTGATTGCCGAAATTTCCATTTCTGTGATCGTGATGGGACTTTGCCCGTGATCCGTGATGACAAAAAAATCAAGTCTCGTGATCGTCATTTGTTTTCGTGATCGTGATGGGCATTATTGCAAAGCATTTTATTTTCAACGTACATTTTTCACAGCTGTATCACTCTATGATCCTCTATTCGTCAAGGTGTTTGTGATCGTGAAAACAAAAATCGAGGTAACTGTGATCGTGAAAGCTAAAATTTTCCTTCCCGTGATCGTGATGATACCCCCCTTGGGGCCCTCTAAATTAGTATTTCTTGTTGAGACTGAAACTAGTGAAAGGCATACTCAGAGCTCCTTATTTGGCATCAGACTAATTAAAACAGCAAGTTTATGTTCAAGTTGCTTTTCATTTATTAACATTTGTTTGTGCTTTTATTTTTCAGCGCCTTGAAGAACTCAACAGATACCCCGACTTCAACAACTACCTTATTTTTGTTCTCACGAAGCTCAAAACTGAAGGTAAGTTTTTTAAGTTGTGTACACATTTATTGATTCAGGAGTTGGACCTAAATTACATTCATCTGTATTTTATGTGCTATCTTGCATGTACTTTACACTTCACAAAAACGGTTGTATTTAATGGAATATTTGAATATTACACTAGCAGTGAGATGCACATTTTCAGGTGGTGTGAAGTTAGATACTTTATCAGGTGGTGTGAAGTTCCCATAACCTTTTGTATCATGATTTGTCTTTAAAGAGCCTTTGTGTCTGACCATTCCAGATGACCCTACTCGCTCCCTCAGTGGGCTGATCTTGAAGAACAATGTGCGGGCACACTTTGAGAAGTTCCCCCCGGAGGTGACCAACTTCATCAAGCAGGAATGTTTGAACAACATTGGAGACCAGTCCCCTCTGATCCGCGCCACCATTGGCATCCTGGTCACCACCATCGTGGCCAAGGGAGAGCTGCGCAACTGGCCCGAGCTCCTGCCCCACCTCTGTCAGTGTTTGGAGTCAGAGGACTACAACATTTGTGAGGTGTGTGTCCAAGGGGAACCAGACCTGGGAACCCATACGATTTCGCCGTATTTTGTCCGCATGATTGTCGAGAATACGCTCAGTATGGTCAGTGGTAAAAAAATACGACGAGAAAAATTCCTAAACTACTTTTCTTCACAAGCCCATCCTGAAGTCGATCCAGTATTTTGGCACATGATTACGTCACTATATTAGCCGCCGTCAAGAAAAAATATAATCGGATCGTGTCAATCAATCAAAACAACCAGGCAAACGAAAGTACGGTATTTGGCGAAATCGGCTCCGAGAATAAACAAGTGAAACAAAGAAGAAAAGTGAAAAAGTTTGAAGAAAATTATCACACACACAATTTGTAACCAACACACACATGTAGTCCAGCCCGGAATAAGCCTTTTTGTGATGATTTACGACTTTTGCAGACAAAAAAAACACAACATGGCGGCTCTCGCTCCTCCAACTATCGTGAGACACAAAAAAATGAAATCTCGCGCGGGCGAGATCCTGATACATCCGGTGTTTCTCTGTATGCTTGTCACGACGACTTGTTGACAAACGAAGATTCGCGAAAGAAAGAGAAAAGCGCCGAACCTTGAGTAGAGAGCCAATAAAGTACCGGTAATTGCTAATCGAGCGAAATGAAAATCCGCGGCGACTTCCATTAGGTGAATGCTATTCAAGTTTAGGTAACGTTTTAGCCGCATCTTTTTATAAGCCGCAATGCGATTTTTTTTTTTAAAGTCGCGGCTTGTAGTCCCTCAAATACGGTACAGTTTTTGTCAGCAAAATTGAAAAGAGCATTTGTTTTAAATGTGTAGGTAAACTTAATTAACGGTGTGACGGACGCGCATGAGGCATATTTTAATCATGGATGTGCAAATGCTGTGTGGAGTACGCTCATTTTTTTGAAAATACACCAAGTTTGTTTTAGAATACTCAAAGTGCAAAACAGGGGTTCCCAGGTCTGGGGAACTGACTAAACTGCCCATACTCGCCAAGCTTGTGTTTTTGAGCTGCTATTCTAAATCTTGGTTTTCACAGAAACAGTCACTGTTGCACCAAGCAATCAAATCTTGTCAAAGCATTCAGTGGTCACCGGCACGGTTGGCCTAGTGGTAAGGCGTCCGTCCCGTGATCGGGAGGTCATGGGTTCGAACCCCGGCCGGGTCATACCTAAGACTTTAAAATTGGCAATCTAGTGGCTGCTCCGCCTGGCGTCTGGCATTATGGGGTTAGTGCTAGGTCTGGTTGGTCCGGTGTCAGAATAATGTGACTGGGTGAGACATGAAGCCTGTGCTGCGACTTCTGTCTTGTGTGTGGCGCACGTGATATGTCAAAGCAGCACCGCCCTGATATGGCCCTTCGTGGTCGGCTGGGCGTTAAGCAAACAAACAAACAAACAAATTCAGTGGTCAAAGGGAGGTGGGGAGACCTGTTTAATATGCCCACCAAATAACAGTACAGTGTCTAATAATAATTCAGAGGGTATTGCTGTAGCTTCAAAGGACTTGTTTACTTTGTTGACTGCTTGTCAGGAGAACAAGGATTGCTGAGATAGTGTTCAGGGTTCAAAGTTTAATTAAACAACAAAACTAAGAATAAACACATTAGTGTGTGAAAGTTTAATTAAACAACAAAACTAAGAATAAACACATTAGTGTGTGCCTAATTTTGCCTTCCACTGTAGGAAATTAGGATATTTGTTGTGAAGGTCACAGGAGGGGTAGTAACTAAGGAAGCTACATTGGCCTGTAGTGGTATTATTGATTTCTGTGCATTGCTTATTCAGCATGTGAAAAGCCCTGACGATCAGGGGAGCCCTTCATTGAGACGGTACAGATGATTAGTGTCCCTTGCAGTGGAGGTGGTTATTGATTTTCTGCAGGCTTTTCTTCTTGAAGAGAAGATAAGCTTAATGTCAGTTGCTTCAGTGTTCTTGAACAGGAGCTGATTTTCCTCCACTATTGCACAGCTCAGTCATATTTGTGTACATCTGTGGAGGCATTTTCCCTGAATGCTAAACTTCCTTTTCATGTACTTTGCTTTAGACTTTTTCTTTCTTTTTTTTTTTGCAGCTGCCGAAGGCTTGAAAATGAACTTTGCATAAAATTTTCTAACTTAGCATTTCATAATGTTTTCATAGTTCATTTTGTTTTATGACAGGGTGCCTTTGGAGCACTGCAGAAGATCTGTGAGGATAATGCAGAGACACTGGACAGTGATGCTGTCAATCGACCCCTCAATATCCTCATCCCCAAGTTCCTGCAGTTCTTCAGACACCAGAGCCCCAAGATAAGGTAACATTTGTTACAGGCAAATCAGATTTTTTTTTTCTTAAGTCAGAATTGAAAGACTGAAATGTTCTCAAAGGTCATTTTATTATTTGAACAGAAAGTGAACCTTTTTGTTCCATCCCTGTCTGACCCCAAACCCTCACACCAAACTTCAGTTCGGTAATCTTGTGTCTGTAGCTACTTGAAAGTTACATTGATTGTTCGCAGTGTTTCTTCTTCTTCTGCGTTCGTGGGCTGAAACTCCCACGTACACGTGATTTTTGCACGAGTGGAATTTTACGTGTATGACCGTTTTTTTACCCCGCCATTTAGGCAGCCATACGCCGTTTTCGGAGGAAGCATGTTGGGTATTTTCGTGTTTCTATAACCCACCGAACTCTGACATGGATTACAGGATCTTTTTCGTGCGCACTTGGTCTTGTGCTTGCGTGTACACACGGGGGTGTTCGGACACCGAGGAGAGTCTGCACACAAAGTTGACTATGAGAAATAAATCTCTCGCCGAACGTGGGGACGAACTCACGCTGACAGCGGCCAACTGGATACAAATCCAGCGCGTTACCGACTGAGCTACATCCCCGCCCCGCAGTGTTAAATCTTTGGCCTAAGTGAAGATTTCATCTGTTCTTCAACATTGCTGATTGGTGTGCTTATCAAATGCTAATTGTTGATGAAGATTGGCTAAAGATGGTCTTATTCTATTGCAGATCCCATGCTATTGCATGTGTGAATCAGTTCATCATCAGTCGGACACAAGCTTTAATGGTGCACATCGATACATTCATACAGGTAAGTTGTATTTTATGGTCTTCTTCCGCAGTTCTTGTTTGCTAATTTCTGTGTTTATATTTTGTGCATTTGATTTGATTCTTTGTCAAGCTAATTAATTTTGAGATCTTGTGTGTATGAACATTGTATACAGTGAACTTGATGTTGTGCAGAACCTGTTTTTTCTGGCAAAAGACGAGGACACTGAAGTGAGGAAGAATGTGTGCCGTGCCCTGGTCATGTTAGTGGAGGTGCGCATGGACCGTCTGGTGCCCCACATCGCTCAGATCATTGAGGTCAGTGCTTCTTTTCTTTTTGTTCTCCCTTTTTGCATATCTGTGTAGCACTTAATATGGATACAGGGATCACTCTTGCTTTTAAAACATGTAAAGCATACACGGCAACGGGTGGAATATGCTGTGCAATATTTTTTCTTTTGAACAACCTTTTGTAATAGAGTTGCCAAAGATGCAGTAATCGTACAACACCAGGGTATGCATTTTTCCTTGCAGGACAAGTATTGGAGAAAAAGATGCAGATAGTTTTTGTGCAAGTCATATGTGCTGCGATGGGAAATAACATGCATCTGCGAGTTTTTAAACTTTTTGAATTCAAAAAAGTATTGTCTACATGATTTCTTCACAAATCAATCACAAATAATTGATTCATTTATGTTCAAATTCCTCTAACCATGAATTTGCAATCCTTGTACATTTTAAAAGTAAGTACAATCCTAATTCTCCTGATTGTCACTAAAATGGTTCCAGCTTTGCTGCAAGTTAGATATTTATTTTAGGTCTTAGTTTTCTTATGAAGCAGGATAGCCTGTGACCATTTTCTTGCTTGAAACATAGTTGAAAAAATTAAGGCGTGTGGTGCAAAATCATATTATTGTGTGTGTCAACAGTACATGATGGAGCGTACCCAGGACAATGACGACGGTGTGGCTCTGGAGTCTTGTGAGTTCTGGCTGTCGTTGGCAGAGCAGCCCGTGTGCAGAGAGGTTCTGGCACCCTACATTGACCGTCTGCTGCCCATCCTGGTCAAGGGCATGAAGTATTCAGAGATTGACATCATTTTGCTCAAGGTGGGTAGTCTTTGGCACCATTTTGCTCGAGGTCTTTTTGTGACAGTTTGGCTAGATGGCAATTTGAAAACAAAGGCATACTTTTTGTTTGGTTCCAGTTTCAGCTGCATTGATTTTAGTCTGCATTGGGTTCTGCGAAACTGCATCTAGCTTAGCAGCTTTTAGCATTATTTCCTGTATTCAGATTGTTTTGTTGCATGGAAATAAGTGTGTGTTTGACAATGGCTTGTTAAAAACTAGTCTGATGTTAATGTTGTGCCTTGAACTGTTTTCAGGGTGATGTGGAAGAGGACGAGATGATTCCTGACAAAGAGTCTGACATCAAGCCTCGCTTCCACAAGAGTCGTACACACAGTCAGAAATACCAAGAGGGCGCAGAAGGGGTAAGATTGGATTTTGTTTTGCAGCTATAACTGCATCTCTCCTGTTGGAGTTTTCCTGCTTGAACCCGTACTTCCTTGTGCAAATTATTTTGACACTGAAATGCTACCTCCCCATCCTTAAGAGTCTTGATGGCTAGATTTTATTTTTAATTTGTAGCTACAGCGAGAGATTTCTAGTTCTGTGAGAGTGATTTAGCATTCATCTTTAAATGTTGGTTGATTGTTGTGCAGGAGGATGAGGGCTCTGATGATGGCTTTGATGATGACGACAGTCTGTCAGACTGGAATCTCAGTAAGTATTTGACTATGAATGGTAAAAATACAACGCCAGGTAATGCAGTACATTATCAGTAACCTAAGACACAACATGCTTTTGCAGAGATTCTCAAATATATGAAAACAAGTTTCAGATTGCTTGTACAGAATTTTCTAGGTGCTTTGAAACTTAATGTATGCTTTACACACTTGCTGTAATGCCTCTTGGAATACTTGTGTACATAATCCCAGGGTAGTAACAGAAATCGCTCTCTCCTCTCCTCTCCCACAGGAAAGTGTTCAGCGGCAGCCCTGGATGTGCTGGCCAACGTGTTCCATGAGGACGTGCTGCCAGTCCTCCTGCCCATCCTGAAGGAGACGCTGTTCCACGCGGACTGGGAGATCAAGGAGTCAGGCATCTTGGTGCTAGGCGCCATCGCAGAGGGCTGCATGAACGGCATGGTGCCCCACCTACCGGAGCTGGTGCCCTACCTCATCACCTGCCTGGGCGACCGTAAGGCTCTGGTCCGGTCCATCACCTGCTGGACCCTGTCACGCTACGCCCACTGGGTGGTTGGACAGCCCCATGACCTCTACCTCAAGCCACTCATGACAGAGGTGGGTCACGCTGGAATAGATGGGTGAAGAACGCTGCTTTGGCTTAGCATCATTACAGTTTCAAGTGGCCTATATTGGGATATAGCTTGTTATGGGATCAGTACAAATGGTACAGGTGATATGTGGTTTGCATTGCTGATGTGGGACTATGAAGTACTGTAGTAAGTGTAATAAATAACAGAATTATTTCATGAGTGGTGTTGAACTTGAAAGACTAAGGCAGGGAGGAGATTATGGAGAACCAAAATTTCTTGTTGGTAATGGTTAAGAACAGATTTTTTCATTTCTTTGTGTGTACGTTCCAGTTGCTGAAGAGAGTGTTGGATGGCAACAAGCGTGTGCAGGAAGCAGCTTGTTCAGCCTTTGCAACTCTTGAGGAGGAGGCTTGTACCGAGCTGGTGCCCTACCTGGGCTTCATCCTCGAGACACTAGTCTTTGCTTTCTCCAAATATCAGGTACGCCACATTCCAGTCATCTTACAGCAATATTGACTAACTTGGCAGGGACTAGGCCTGCCCCATGCTCTTTTGGAGCATTCTGCACTGATGAAGTTTAGTTTATTTTGGCTAAAAAGATGTGTAGCTATGATATTAAGTGGGCCGCATTATTCAGATGCTGTTTTGATAACTGTATGTAGGGATTCGCAGGTCTGTAATCGGGTTGGAAAGTTTGTGGACAGTGTTTGTTGGTAGTGGTAATAATAGAATAATAATAATAATAATAACGGGCATTTATAAAGCGCCTTATCAGAAGTTCAAAGCGCGTGACAACAATACATGTATACAAAAATCATACAGTCAATATAACACTTACCTCGACAGTACTATTCTTGCACATTATCTATTATAGGCCGAAAAAATTGGACAAAACGCTGAGTGGGTACAATTATCTCCCATAACCATGCGCCACCGTGGATCCCAAGCACTGTCCGAGTGCTTCCCCCTTACAGGATGTAGGTGGCGCGTCCTCTTTCTTTTTTCGCGCGTGTCAGACCGGCTGTGTTTCTGCTACGCTCCCGGATTATTTTGGACTAAGAGGCTCCTTTTCTGTGTGGACTATCACCTGTTGGATTATTGTGTGTTATTCCACTTCTGGCTTGAGGCTACGTTGTGTTTCCTTCAACTTGTGCCTCCGTTTTTGTGTGGCGGACTCGGCGTGCCTCCCGTCCTACTTCGTGGTGACCGGTCGTCTGCTTCTCGTTTCGCCGCATTCACTTGAGTATTGACCTAAATTTTCTTTGAATTTTGTTAATTCTCGGTCTTTAAGGGTACGTACAGGGCGAGGTAGGATGTCTCGTCCTGTTTTGGGCTCTGGTTCTACGGAACCAGAGTCTGCCGGGGGCAACCCTTCTCCGGGCGCCCAGCGTCATGTTTTACGCACGGAGAAGGGGATCTTTCGGCGCTCCGACTCTCCCTCCCCAAACGCTTTGCGTTTGCGGCGAGGGAGGGCGGAGAAAGCCTGTTTGAGCAAGCTCAATGCGAGCTTGCTCAAACAGGCTGGGCTTGAGCCTGGGACTTCGGGCGGGGCTGCGCCGTCGAAGGTTCGGGGAAGGTCGAGGGGAAAGAAAAAGCTTCTTTCTCCTTCTCCTTCAGTGGAACAGGCTTCCCCCCCTTCGACGCCGTTGTCCGGCCCTCAGTCTCAGGCTTCAGCTCCTCCCGGTTTCGAGCCTGGGGGGAAGGTTTCCTTCTCCCCCCTGGCTCGAATCCGGGGGCAGGTCGATTCCCAACCCTCTTTGGGGGTTGGTGAATCCGATCTAGGGGCTACTGGAGAGACTCAGGTTTTGACAGCCAACGGCCATACCACGTTGAAAACACCGGTTCTCGTCCGACCACCGAAGTTAAGCAACGTCGGGCCCGGTTAGTACTTGGATGGGTGACCGCCTGGGAACACCGGGTGCAGTTGGCATTAAAATCTTCCTTTTCCGGTGCCTCTCCTGTGCCCTCCTCGGTTTCCACCGCTGTGGAAGCCAGGAGGGACACGGGTCCTCCTCTGAACTCCCTCGCTGGGTCGTCTGCTGCTGTTTTGACAGTAGTTTCGGCCTCCTGGGGGGGGAGATCGGAGGAGATGACGGGGTCTCTGAATTCCCTCCCCGCTGGGGTTGGGATGCGAATTGACCCCGTTCAGGGCGGTCCTGTGGGGGCAGGGGTTTCAGGCTTCGTGCCTACGACCACTGCTACTACGGTTCCCTCTGACGTCCGTGTGACTGGTGGCTGTCCCTCTTGAAACGCTCCGGCCGACTAGTTACTGGACGTGGAGGTGTTCGACAGAACGTGGTACTTCTGTCGAATGGTCAGGGCGACGGGAACATTGTTTCTGTTGCTCAGACCGACACCTCCGACCGGACCGTCTTGACCCCACGCCATTCCTTAGCGTCTGGTGTTCGGGTGACGGATGGTCCGGACCAAGGGTCCGGAACGTTCCAGGCTTACGGGTCCGGATCGAACCGGACCCACGGGTCCCGACTGGACTTGACCTCCGGGTTTGGTCCGGACGGGACCCATGGTACGGGACCGTACCGGACCTTAGGGTCCGGTGCGGGACAGTACCTCTGGCCCTTGCCGGACCCCCCGGACCTACGGGTCCGGATGGTACGGTACGGGACCAGTGTTTCGGTCGGGACCGGACCACCCGACCACCTCTGTTGGTCTGGGTGGTCTGGCACCGAACCGGAACACACCGGACCTACGGGTCCGGAGGGTACGGTACCGGACCAGTGGTCCGGTCGGGACCGGACCACTCGACCACCTCTGTTGGTCCGGGTGGTCTGGCACCGAACCGGACCATGCCGGACCTACGGGTCCGGATGGTACGGTATGTCCACGTCCGGACCGAGCCACCCGAACACTTCTGTGGGTACGGATGGTTCGGTACCGAACGGGACCTCCGGATGGTACGGGACCGGACCGAATCTACGGGTTCGGATGGTCCGGTACCGGACCACCCGACCACCTCTGTTGGTCCGGATGGTCTGTCACCGAACCGGACCATACCGGACCACCGGACCTACGGGTCCGGATGGTACGGTAGGTCCACGTCCGGACCGAACACTTCAGTGGGTACGGATGGTTCGGTGCCGTACGGGACCTCCGGATGGTATGGGACCGGACCACAGGACCGGAACACCGGACCACCCTACCGGATCGGTCCGGACCACCCGACCACCTCTGTTGGTCCGGATGGTCTGGCACCGAACCGGACCTACGGGTCCGGATGGTACGGTATGTCCACGTCCGGACCGAGCCACCCGAACACTTCTGTGGGTACGGGTGGTTCGGTGCCGAACGGGACCTCCGGATGGTGCGGGACCGGACCGGACCTACGGGTCCGGATGGTCCGGTGCTGGACCGGTGGTCCGGTCCGGACCGGACCACCCGACCACCTCTGTTGGTCCGGATGGTCTGGCACCGAACCGGACCATACCGGACTTACGGGTCCGGATGGTACGGTGTGTCCACGTCCGGACCGAGCCACCCGAACACTTCTGTGGGTACGGATGGTTCGGTACCGAACGGGACCTCCGGATGGTACGGGACCGGACCGGAACACCGGACCGGAACACCGGACCACCCTACCGGACCGGTCCGGACCACCCGACCACCTCTGTTGGTCCGGATGGTCTGGCACCGAACCGGACCTACGGGTCCGGATGGTACGGTACGTCCACGCCCGGACCGAACCACCCGAACACTTCTGTGCGTACGGATGGTTCGGTGCCGAACAGGACCTCCGGATGGTACCGGACCTACGGGTCCGGACCTACGGGTCCGGATGGTCCGGTGCGGGACCACCCGACCACCTCTGTTGGTCTGGATGGTCTGGCACCGAACCGGACCATACCGGACCACCGGACCTACGGGTCCGGATGGTACGGTATGTCCACGTCCGGACCTAACCACCCGAACACTTCTGTGGGTACGATGGTTCGGTGCTGAACGGGACCTCCGGATGGTACGGCACCGGACCGGACCACCCTACCGGACCGGATCGGCACCCCCGACCGGACCGGACCATTTCTTTTCTGATCAGACCCGATGGGTTCCTGTTCAGTCTATAAATGGCGGGGGTTCGTTGGCTGGGCTGACCCAACAGTCGCAGGGTTGTTGTTTTTCTCCCCCTTCGGCTGCTGGAGACGTTTCGTCTTTGGGGCAGGGGTCTTCGCGGCCTCTTGCTTCTGTGGGCGTTTCTTCACAGCCTGCTTCATCGCTTTCGGCTCTTCCCCCTCAAGCTCCCTACACTCCTGCTTTTGAGGAGTTGTCGGGAAGTGAAGAGGAGAGTGAGTCGGAGGACGATAGGGAGGAGGATCAGGGTCGCCCTGAGGTTAACACTGAACCTCTACCCTTGCCGGTTTCTGATGGAACTTCCGAAGCTATGCTTCGTACTTTCCAACAGTACATGACAGACATCACGCGGCGTCTTGACGTCACGGATGCCTCTCTTAAGCGTCTGTCGTCTAGTGTTGACACACAGGACGTGGACCCGGGGTCTGAGGACGAGAGGCAGGAGGCTCGTCCTCGCACAGCTAGAAGGACGTTTGAACAGTTTCAGGACGTCCTTCCCTGAGACGCCCTCTCGTCCTTTGAGTCCGCTTCGGCCCGGGCGCGGGAGGCTCACGCCGCGTCTGCCGGCGGCTCGTTTTATGAACGATCCGGCCGCCGGCAATTCGCGTTCCACCCTAGTCTAAGTGCCACGGTGGAAGCGGCAGCACATCGCCTGAGGAGTACAGATTCACGTGCAAACGCGACCTATGTTCCTCGGGAGGACGCGGGTTCAGTGCCATGCTTTCCTTCGGGAGGCGCACCTCCACTGTTTCCTCGTGTCCAATCTGTTTCGTCCCTCCCTTTTCCCTTTGACTCTCGAACTCTCCCTTTCCAGACTTCGAGTGTTTAGGGTGGGGCTGACGGTGATGTGTTCGTTGGGGAGGTGCCTTCGGTCAAGAAGGCGGAACTGAGCTCTGCTTCGTTCCACAATCTTGAGGCCACCGTTTCTTCCACAGTCGAGGCCCATTCACAGGCCTTGACATGGATGAGCACGCTGTCCACACTGTTGGACCCTCCCGATCGGGCAGAGTCCGATTCCACTCGGGTCCTTGACACGGTTCGAGTGGATCGGGCTTTGCATGCCGTGCGATCGTGCGTGACGTCTGCGGCAGAATTGGCCATTGGAACACGGGTCCACTTTATTGGCCCTGTTCCGTGATCATTTTCTGCCTACTTCTATAGTGCCTCCGGATATGAGGAAGAGTCTGAGGAACACGTTTCCTCAGCCTTCTTCCCTCTTTCATCCGGACACTGTTCGTTCTGTGGTGGAGTCCACACGCCAGAGGAACACTGATTCTCTGATGGTTGGCCTCGCTGCTTCGGCGACGGCGGCGGGGAGTAAGAGAAGTGCTACAGTCACCTCCAGCTCCCAGCCTCAGAAGAAGAAGAGGAAGCCAGTTTCACTGCCTCCTTCTTCCTCCTCTTAGGCACCTGTTGCGTTCCCAAGCAAGACGAAGGGTGCTCAGACAGGTAAGGGGAAGCAGCACCACCAGGGGGGGTGGTCGCAAGCCTGCGCCTGCCCGCCAGCAGAATTTTCAGTGAGTCCCGGCCCTACGTTGACGCCCCCTCAAGTTGCCCCTCTTTCGTCCGTCGGTTCCCTTTTTTCGGGCCCGCGGCATGTGGGGCAGACTGGTCTCCAACCAGTTTTTCTTGAGGGTGGTGTGGTCGGGGTTTTCTCTACCGCTGTCGTCACAACCTCCATTGTCCGCTCTACCTTGGACGTTCCCCCCTCCTCGAGAGCCTGCCAGATGGCAGGCTCTTCAGGACGAGGTGAACTCGTTGGTCGAGAAGAAGGCGGTCTACCCCCTTTCTCAGCCTTCTCTGGGGTTCTGCTCCCGCCTGTTCACCGTCCCCAAAAAGGACGGCCGGTTCAGGCCGGTGTTGGACCTCTCCACCTTGAACTTGTACCTTCACAGGTGCAAGTTCAAGATGGAAACCCCTTCGTCGGTCCGGTTGGCCATCCGGCCAAACGATTGGGCCATGTCTGGGACCTCCAGGATGCTTACTTCCACATCCTGGTGGCCCCGGGGTACCGACATCTGCTCCGGTTCGTTTGGGAGGGCACGGTGTTCGAGTTTCGGGCCCTCCCATTCGGCCTGTCCTTGGCCCCTCTGATTTTCAACGGGGACAACAACACCACATGCTTAGCTTACCTTCGCCACCAGGGGGGCACCAATTCTCGGTCCCTCTCCCTGTTGGCGGAGGAGATTCTGCTCTGGTGCCAGACCAATCAGGTCCGGATGTCAGTCCAGTTCGTTCCGGGGAAACTGAACGCCCTGGCCGACATTCTCAGTCGGGGCGATCAGGTTCTCTCCACAGAATGGACCATCGCTCACAACGTTCTACAGCGTCTGTGGGCAAGGTGGGACCGTCCTCTGATCGATCTGTTCGTAACTCGATTCAGCGCTCGGCTTCCCAGGTACGTCAGCCCCTTTCGAGACATGAATGCGTTCCACTTGGACGCATTCACTCTCTTGTGGAGGCTCCTCGATGCTTACGCCTATCCCCCGACATCTCTGATTCCGAGGGTGCTGGCAAAATATCTGCAGGAACGACCAAGACTGATTTTGGTCGCGCCTTACTGGCCAACAGCTCCGTGGTTTCCAGATCTTCGCGGTCTCACCCACGTAGACCCTCTACCTCTGGATCTGGACGGGGGAGGTCTGCTCCAGCCTCGATCATGCCTCCCTCATCCACGTCCAGAGAGTCTGTGCTTGACCGCATGGCTCTTGTGCGCTCCAAACTGCTTGCACTAGGATTGCACAAGAGTTCAGTAGAGTTTTCCTTGAACGCTAAGAGGCGATCAACTAATCAGCTCTACGACTTACGCTGGAGAGCTTGGGCCACCTTCGCCTTGTCCAAGGGGATAAAGCCGCTTTATCCCTCAACACAGGACTTGGCCAACTTCCTGGTGGAAGTGTATCAAAAGAAGAGTCTTTCTTCTAAGACTCTTCTTGGATACAGATCTGCCATCGCTTCCACGATTGCGGCCGCTACTGGTCGCAGAACTGAACACTTGATCAGGTCCTCCCTCATCGCTAATGTCCTTTCGGGTATTAGCAATGCAGCGGTGTCTAAACCTCGGGTTTCATTTCCCAAGGGGGATGTCTTTCTGGTCCTCAAACTCCTGCGTAGCAATGAGTTTGAACCCCTGGCAGGCATCAGTATCAAGTTGCTGATTTTTAAGACTAATTGTTCCTCATCGCTTTAGCCACTTGCCGTAGACTCAGTGGTATTCAAGCTTTGAGTGGCCTGGACTTTGACATTGAGTTCACCACACAGCAGTGGTTGCTAGCATGGTCACGTCAGTCTAAGGTATGTTTCTTGGGTATATTTTCTTTTACGGTAGTACTGTTCGAAAATTGCCTGGGTATCTTAATCCTTGGATTTAAGTGATTTTGATTAAGGAGTTTAATACTCTACATATCACCCTCACACCACTCTGGTATTCTGTGCAAGAATAGTACTGTCGAGGTAAGTGTTATATTGACTGTAAGGCTTCTTTTTAAGCCTACTGTCTATATGATACTTACCGAGACAGTACTATTAGAGTTTCCCTCCCGCCTCCCCTCTTGATATGTTATGGGCTTTTTGAGGGTCTGCAGCTCATAAAGAAAGAGGACGCGCCACCTACATCCTGTAAGGGGGAAGCACTCGGACAGTGCTTGGGATCCACGGTGGCGCATGGTTATGGGAGATAATTGTACCCACTCAGCGTTTTGTCCAATTTTTTCGGCCTATAATAGATAATGTGCAAGAATAGTACTGTCTCGGTAAGTATCATATAGACAGTAGGCTTAAAAAGAAGCCTTACAATCACTGTCAGATTCAAACAACACATCATGCACATCTCACATCCCCAGACTCTATACTAAGGAACTATCCGTAGTGTTGTTGGAACAAGTGAGTTTTCAAATTGGACTTAAAAGATGAAATGGATGGAGAGTGACGTAATTGAAAGGGGAGTGAATTCCATAACTGAGGTCCATAATACGAAAACGTGCGGAAGCCATGAGCCTTGCGTTTAAAGCGACCTTGACGGAGAAGTCGAGCATCATCAGAAGAACGAAGGGTGCGAGAGGGAGTGTAGAGGGAGACCAGTTCAGAAAGATAGGCAGGTGCCGATTCAGAGATGATATTGTAGCAGAAGCAGGCAGCTTTATACCTAATACGTTCAGATACAGGAAGCCAGTGAAGTTCTTTCATGAGAGGAGTGCAGGGTTGTCGATGCTGTGCTCTGAAAATGAGACGTGCAGCAGAGTGTTGTACTTTTTGCAAGGGTTGGAGAGTGGAGTCAGGGCAGCCTATGAGAAGGGAGTTGCAGTAATCTAATCTGGACAAAATGCAGGATGTAACGAGAGTTTTAGTGGTATCAACAGTGAGAAATTTTCTTATGGAACCTATTCTTCTGATCTCAAAGTAACATGTCTGACAGACTTTTTTGATGTGTTGTTTCATTGAGAGGTGGGAGTCCATGATGAACCCAAGATTCCTAACACTATCAGAGAGAGAAATGTCACTAGAACCTACTGTGATGGAGGCTGGAAGGGAAGTGGTCGAAGAGGAAGCTCCAGAGAAAAGAAGAAATTCAGTCTTGTCATCATTTAACTTGAGCATATTGTTTGTCATCCATGATTTAATATCTGAAGTGCAGTTTTGGAGAGTGTGCGTCACCGCTTGGATTTCTGTAGGCTTGCATGCTTGTTGGAGTTGTGTGTCGTCTGCAAAGAGGTAGTGATTGACTGCGTGTTGCTTGATGACGGCAGAGAGAGGAGTGGTGTATAGTACAAATAAAACTGGGCCTAGAACTGATCCCTGGGGAACGCCGAAACAGAGAGGAGATGAGAGATTATTGACAGACACATACTGACTACGGCCCTGTAGATATGAACTAAACCAGTGAAGAGCGGTAGAGTGAATGCCAAAAACAGATTCGAGACGAGAGAGCAGAACAGAGTGATCGATCGTATCGAACGCAGCTGAGTTATCCAAGAGAAGCAGAACTGATAGGTCATCATTATCCAGAGCAGAAAGAATGTCATTCACAACACGAAGCAAAACAGTCTCGGTGCTGTGGCCAGCCCTATACGCTGACTGAAGAGGGTTGCAGAGGTTGTTGGTTTCAAGGTGGGAGAGAAGCTGACTAAGCACTACTTTTTCCACTAAATGTCAGCTCATGTGATGTTTTTATTATTTTTGTGCAGCACAAGAACTTGCTGATTCTGTACGATGCCATTGGCACTCTTGCTGACTCTGTGGGTCATCATCTCAACAAACCTGTGAGTTTTGTGTAATTTTGTATGCTTTATCTATACTTGTTTAATCAACCGCTGTACCTAGGTTTCTGTCCTTCACTCTCAAAATTATGTTTTGACAGTGAGATTCAATTGAGTATTTGAACTCTCTCTTGCTGATTAACCATTGGAGAAATTAACATTTGTCTGATGCTGTATGGAATTCATTTTAGAAAATGCTGTGATCTCGTGCTGTGGGAAATTGTATGTGTTTGATTTTGGAGTAATTTAGTTACTGTTTTTTTTTTAAATTTGGGCAAGAAATACTCCATTAAATTACATATTCTTACTCAACTCACATAGGTAGCAATAACTTCGTTTGGTTGCTAAAACATTGAAGCACTCTTACATGGTAACATGGGGAGATAACTCTAAAACAAAAACCCTCATGCCATATATGGCATGGTCCGTGGTGGTTATCTCCCCTTACCGGTGCTGTGCGCATGCGCAGGAAGTACACCGGTAATACTCATTCCTTTTTCTTCAACACACGGTGCTGACGTGTTTTGAAGCGCTCAGGCTTTTTCTTAAGCCATCGGTCTCTCTCTCAGGGAAGGCCATCGGATTTTGGTAACATATCAACGACCTTTAATTCTTCAGGAATTGGTGAGAGCATTTATTTTTTGTATAACGAGAAGATTTCTTAGCGTTTTGAAGGTTTTGCCACTTGTCTTTTGAACTTTTGTCCGCCATGTTTGACTGTCAAAATGGCCGACATCCTAGACATAAAGAGAAAATAAGAGCTCTGCCAAGCAGACTCGCTCACCTAGTTCTCAATCGGGCAAAACGATTTAAGCTGGCGCTAAACACGAACTTCTTCTACTACTCATAGCTCTCAAAGTTCTAAAGTTTCCTTAACGAGAAGCTGTCTTTAGCTTGGGACTTTACCCTGATACGCAGCTTTCTATTCTATTGTTGATAGATAACGCTTCTCCCTCAGTTGACTTCTCGGTTTTGGTTTATAACCTTAGGTGTTACAACCATAATGAAGTTAAGCAAGCGGATCCTCTTGACCGTTTGCATCGTTATTCTGAGGTTCAGGGAATGTTTACTGCTGATTGTAAACAAATAGCATGTTAGGCTTCTCTTATGCTCCCTTCAGGAGTAAGTAACGCACTGTCGTTCGCGGGTTCGTTCCGAGTCTTGTGCAACCGTTACGTTTACCCACGTTGTTGCAGAGGCGACAGATGTGTTTAGTTCGGCGACAGGTTTACCTGTCAACGAGCTTTTGTCTGCCTGTCAGACACCAGCACCGCCCAGTCCTCTCGGCGCTCTAGCGTCGCGGGCGGTGTTTTTGAGATTTTGCGCGGGTTTGTTCAGAACCAACTGCGACGGTTACGTCCGCTGACGTAGTCACAGAACCAACAGTGGTGTTGGAATCGTCACGTCTACCAAACGTTGTTGCAGAGGTGACAGATGTGTTTAGTTCGACGTCAGGTTTTCCTGTCAACGAACTTTTGTCTGCATGTCAGACACCAGCACCGCCCAGTCCTCTCGGCGCTTTAGCGTCGCGGGCGGTGTTTTTGCGATCTGCGACGGTCACGTCCGCTGGCGTGGTCGCAGATCCAACAACGGTGTTGGAATTGTCAGATCCTTTTGACAAGTTTTTGTCTGGTTCTCAGACATCAGCACCTCACGGTGTTCTTGGCGAAGTACGCAAACCTTTGACTTCGGTTTCCGTTTCGGCGGAAGTGCACACCGGACGTAAGGTCGATTCCACAAACCTGTCCTGTAACCGACAACCGGATCACGACATGGGGTGTGATGAGCACACGTCTGCTACTTCCGGTAGCCAGACGACAGGGTCCTCCGGATACCATTTCACGGGTCCGGTTGATGCTGGTGCTGTGCAGTCAGCTGCTGGTTCCGCTTCCGCCGTTTCGGCAGCTGCGGCTTCCGGTGGTAGGACACATGACACAGTGTGTGATGAGCATGCGTCTGCTACTTCCGGTAGACAGACAACAGGGTCTTCCGGTTGCCATTTAATGGGTCCGGTTGATGCTGATGCTACACAGTCCTCTGCTGGTTCCGCTTCTGCCGTTTCGGCCGCTGCGGTTTCCGGTAGCAGGACGCAAACCTGCGGCAACGGTTTCCGCTTTAGCGGAAGTGCATACCAGCCATAAGGTTCATTCCTCACGTCAGCCTTAATCCCTTCTGGTAGTAGGACAACAGGATCTTCCGGTTTCCAGTTTCTGGTACCAATTAGTTCTGATGCTAACCAATCCACTGCTGGTTCGACTTCCGCTTCGGCGACTGTCGCTTCCGGTAGCAGGATGGTTTTGCCTTCCGCCGTTAACACTTTGGTGTTGGCAGTCGGCAATCATCAGCCTTTGGTTTCCGGTTCCGAAAGTTCTGGCTTCCGGGAATTTCTTTTTTCCCCAACCTTTTCCGGTTTCGGCAGATGTTGCCTTGCTGGGATTGGTTTCCTGTTCTTATCCTTTCAACGATCGTTGGGATACTACTGAACAGGAAGCTGCCATCGTGTTTGGCACTAGCCGCAGAGGTTACTACGCACTGTTTCCCTGAGGGGTTAGCAGTAGCATAGTCATCTGCCGTTACTTCACTATCAGCTTTGGCTGATTTTGCTCCTTCTCAGGAACAATCTGCGAACTTTAAGTTTTAGAGTCTCCTTTCGTGGCTTTTTCAACTTATAAAAGTTTTCTCACACGAGGTTTTGCCCCACCTCTGCCTTTGCCGGCATCACTGATTTGGGGAGGCTCCTGCTTCAGGTTTGCTGTGGCTTGCGTCACATTCGGCTGATTTGAACCTTATTTCAGGAAATTTTTTCGAACTTTAAGTTCTTAGATCCTCCCTCGGGGGCATTTGAACTTGTGGAAGTTTTATCAAATGATTCTCCTTTGCCACCACTTCCTTGGGGGCAGCGAGGCGGCGTTGTTTTCGCTTGCGTCACCCGCGCAAGTAACGCATCACTCGCTGAGCGCTATCCGTAGGCCTCGGTTACACCAAGCCTAAGAACTTTATTCTTTTCTTCTTACTATTCACCGGACTTGACGATCATACATCTTAATGTTCATAGCAAGGAGAAACTGTCTTTTTTCAAGAACAATGATCTCCTGGCTGTGGAAGATTGTGGCCGCACTTCTTTCTATTATCGTCTTTGAACAAGACTTTGATTCGTTCTTTCCCTTGTGCAGTTACGTACTCACGGGTTGCCTTTGTGTTCTGTTGGGACACACTTACAAAGGATTAAGCTTTGCTGTTCACTGGAAAGAAGGCCTCGGCCGACAGTATTGTTCTGTCGGTGAGACTTTATTCTCTTCCTTGCTTGAGGGTTTTCTTCGAATCCTCTTCTTTGCACGCAGACTCTTCTCTAACAAAGAGAAACTCACAGCAAAATAAAAGCCCACGGCAGGCCTGGCTTTTCTTATCTAAGAAAAGCACTAAGCTGGCTGTTCTCAGCTTTGGCTTTTATCTTCTCAGCATGGCGTTTTGCCAAATACCCATCACTTTATCCCCTCGGGGCGATTCAGAGGTCGGGTTTGTTTATCTTCTCCCCGGCTTGGCGCTTTGCCAAATACCCACCGCAGTTTAGCGTCGGGTTAAGTGGGCAAACAATAGCACGTTTTTATTCTTACTATTGACGGTTCTGTCAACTGGAGTCTTTGTGCTTGTCATCTCTCTCCACTTTGCCTTTGTGTTTTCCACAGCGGCTGGAGGGGGAATTAGGACTTCCACTTTATTGAGGTCCTTTCTTGGGTCACTTACATAGATCGTGCCTATGTTTATTTCCACCTTTGGAAAGTAGATTGGAAGTGGCTACATTTTATTTTGATTCTAAGCAATCAAACAAAGAGCTGGAACATGTTAGTGTCTTTTCTCGGCTGGTTCACAGACACAACCAATCATTGGATTCTCACATCATTGCTCATGCAAGGCGTTTCCATTGATTCTCTCTCCACCAGCGAAGCAGTTCTTCTGTTTCTTGTGGAATTGTTTCCCCTTGTCAGGGGAGAACATGTGTTGATTCAATCAGACAACACCACAGTGGCCTTTTTATCTCAATAAGCAAGGGGGGGGGCATCTCGCTCCTCATCGCTGCCACATCGAGCATGCAAGATTTTAATGTGGTGTTACCACCACGAGATCTTATGATCTAGTGAAGTACCTTTCTGAGAGGCTCTGTGACTTGGCAGATTTTCTTAGTCGGTCGGCCAAGACTGTCCACACGGATTGGACTCTATCTCACTACGCGCTTCTACTCCTTCTGGTGAATTTGGAGAAGCCGCTGATAGAAGTTTTTTGCCTCTCGGTACTATCACCTTCGGCTAAATGTTCGTCTCCCCGTTTCCCGGATAATACTCTCGATTTTACTTTGAGTGGCCTGTCGGTCGCATTTTATGGGCCCATTCATTATTGGTTGCCAGTCCTTAAGGCTGGCAAGAGGGTGCCGTTTTTTACACTCGAGCCACACGGGTGTCTGCTGTACGGGATTTATTGAGACGCTCAGGGGCTTCTGCCTCAACTCTGGATTTGGTCTAGAGATCCCATAAGGGTTCAGCGTCTTAGTTTTCATGTCACATTGACTGGCTTGGAACAAATGGCGTAATATTAACGGAAAGAACTCCACTTCTCTCCGTTCATTGCAGGTGGCGAACCACCTATTCTGGCTTTCCGAATTTTCTCCCACATCTCTGTTTTAAGACGTTACGCGGTATCAGTTGCACTGAAACAGCTAGGTCGCACAATTTTTTCACTTGGGCTCTTTATAGCCAGCGTGATTAAGGGAGCCTCCCTTTGGTTGGCCGAGAACAAATCTCCAGTCCCGACTTGGGATTTGCTCCTGGTTTTGGAGTTTTTGAGATCGGATTGTTTAATCCTTGACAAAATTAGCCTTGCTAATCTAAACACGGGAAGCGGTCATACTTACTCTAGTAGCTTCTGAGAGAAGTGGGAGTAGGTGCATTTTCTATCTGGGTTTTGCTATAGACATCTCTTTGGAGAAAGACTGATCTATAGCGCTTAGGTTTTAATTCAAATTTCTGACTATTAATCAGAAACCGGAGGAACCAGCTCCGATAATACAATTCAATCCACTTTGCAATATTTTGGCTCTGCTAGAGCCATATTAGCCTATTGAACATTTCGAGTTTTAAATATATTTCTAACTCGCACTGGTCCGTTTAGATCATCAGAACAAAGGCTTTTGTTTATTTCCATCAACTCTTGTAGAGGCAATGACTTAGCGAAGTCAACCTTAGCTAGATGGTCTGCCACATTGATTAGGCATACCTACAGTGGTGGCAAGAAAGGGGGGGGGGGGGGGGCAGTCAGTCCTCCCTCTTCAGGCAGCACGGACTCAAGAAGTCAGAGTGTGGGCCTCTTCTTTACCTGTTCTCAAGTCTGAGAGACTTACATAAGTCATGAATGCAGCTCATTGAACGTGCAAGAACGTAGTCATGAGTTTCTATCTGCGGGATATTTTAAGTACCCGCTATTATAGTACACATCTACTAGACATCAGAAGATGCCTTTTTATATGTTTACCTACGGGACGTATCTGGTGTCCGGCAGTACAGAACTTTCGGTCTGCCAGCTATTGTAGCTGCAGGCCAGATACTGGCAAGATGTTAACTGTGAGTAAATTTACCCACCACCTAGATTAGCAATCTGCTATCTATGTGAGTTGAGTAAGAATATGTAATTTAATATAAAATTTCAAGAATAAATTTTGATTTAATTAATATACTTACCAACTCACATATCGAATTCCCTCCCAGCCTGCCCCGCAAATTGTTTAAAGGGGTATGTTTCAGGACGGAATGAGTATCACCGGTGTACTTCCTGCGCATGCGCACAGCACCGGTAAGGGGAGATAACCACCACGGACCATGCCATATATGGCATGAGGGTTTTGTTTTAGAGTTATCTCCCCATGTTACCATGTAAGAGTGCTTCAATGTCTTAGCAACCAAACGAAGTTATTGCTATCTATGTAAGTTGGTAAGTATATTAATTAAATCAAAATTTATTCTTGAAATTTTACATTTTATCCAGACTGATTTTCAAATGTGCTTCAAATTAGGTTGGTGGTGCTAATATTGGCAATTGGTAACCACTTGATCACTATTTTGGTCATCAGATTATTATTTTTGACATGACTATTACAGTTTTGGGGGTTAACAGGTCTGATAAGGCCATCCAGTGTGTAGATGTTTACAGTTTTTACAATGACACTGTTGTTTGGGCAGGATTATGTCAACCTATTGATGCCACCCTTGATACAAAAGTGGAACCAGCTGAAAGATGAGGACAAAGACCTGTTCCCACTGCTTGAGGTAGCCAACTTTAATGGGTTGTATTGTGTTTAGGGTTCTCATGGATGAAACTTCTCATCAGGATTTACTGATTTAACACTCATTTCCTGAATTGTCGAAGCCTTTAAGAAGGGGAAATGGCAAGAAAAGCTGAATATATTTGGGTTATCTTTAACCCAAAACCAAGTGAAGCAGAGTGTTAAATGACCAGCTGTAAGGAGCAAAGGGATGTATTCTCTACAAATGTAGACATCTCTGATGCCCCTGATTTTTTTTTAAATTTCTGAGATCTTATTTTTGAGGTTGTTGGGTGTTCTGACAATGTGTTTTGGGTTTGACTTGTAATGGCTAGAGTAGCTGCAGGTTGTTTTAAAGAGTGTTTGATGTGCCTTGTGACTGAAAGCACACTGCAGGTTGTTTTAAAGAGTGTTTGATGTGCCTTGTGACTGAAAGCACAACTGTAAGTGATTGTAAGAATTGCATAGACATGGGAGTTTGGGATGGGAATAAGGTGTTGTGGTGTATTGTACTGTAATGCAGAAGACTACTGTGTGTTCCATTCACTTTCAGAAGATGATTTGTACAGTGAAACCTCTGTCCTTTGGCATGCAACCGAGAGTAAAAAGGCTATGTTCTTTGTATTTCAATCTTCATGTTTTGACAAAAAATATATAAAGGTTATGATTGTTTGTGTTTCAGTGCTTGTCTAGTGTGGCCACAGCTCTGCAGTCTGGTTTTCTTCCCTACTGTGAACCAGTCTACCGTCGCTGTGTCCACCTGGTGGAGCAGACCCTCAACCAGAATTACGTAAGTTAGCCTTAGGGGTTTCTGGGTATCTTTTTGTGTTCCATCTGTCTTTGTTCTGCCATGTCTGTGATGAGTGTCTGTTCTATAAGAAAATAGAGAAGTGTGCATGCTTTTTGACTCGCATGCGAAGCAAAAGTGAGTCTATGTACTCACCCGAGTCGTCCGTCCGTCCGTCCGTCCGTCCGTCCGGAAAACTTTAACGTTGGATATTTCTTGGACACTATTCAGTCTATCAGTACCAAATTTGGCAAGATGGTGTATGATGACAAGGCCCCAAAACACATACATAGCATCTTGACCTTGCTTCAAGGTCAAGGTCGCAGGGGCCATAAATGTTGTCTAAAAAACAGCTATTTTTCACATTTTCTCTGAAGTTTTTGAGATTCAATACCTCACCTATATATGATATATAGGGCAAAGTAAGCCCCATCTTTTGATACCAGTTTGGTTTACCTTGCTTCAAGGTCAAGGTCACAGGAGCTCTTCAAAGTTGGATTGTATACATATTTTGAAGTGACCTTGACCCTGAACTATGGAAGATAACTGTTTCGAACTTAAAAATTATGTGGGGCACATGTTATGCTTTCATCATGAGACACATTTGGTCACATATGATCAAGGTCAAGGTCACTTTGACCCTTTTGAAATGTGACCAAAATAAGGTAGTGAACCACTAAAAGTGACCATATCTCATGGTAGAAAGAGCCAATAAGCACCATTGTACTTCCTATGTCTTGAATTAACAGCTTTGTGTTGCATGACCTTGGATGAAGGTCACATGTATTTTGGTAGGAAAAATGTGTAAAGCAGAAGGTAAAGCATGTGAGTCGTATGGGCTTTGCCCTTCTTGTTTCTGTTTTTGAAGCTCCTTTATAAAAAATTTTTATATCTGCGATTCCTCAGATTTTATTGACATATCACTATCTTTATTCTGCAATTTCTCTGATAAATGACCTGTGTGTGCAGTAGGAAGTGACAAAATACAGTAACCTGTCCATAGCGACCACCGAAGGAACTGACCAAAAGTGGTTGTTTTAGACAGGTGTTGCTATGGAAAGGTGAATGGTATAGCAAAAATCTTGTTGGAATCCATTGGGATGGTTGTTATGAGCAGGTGGTTGTTATTGATAGGTGGTTGCCAGGGCAGGTTCTACTGTTGTGCAAAGTCATTTTATTTCAAGTCGCAAATCAGTCATTGCTGCTTTGATTGTATGCTGACAGTGTTCGCTGTCTAGGTTTTTATTGCCACTCCTTAGCATATATGCATATTTTTCAGTATTGCAAATGTGTGTCATGTGCAGGCCAACCTGTCCCAGCCAGACCAGTATGACCCTCCAGACAAGGACTTCATGATCGTGGCCCTGGACCTGTTGAGCGGCCTGGCTGAGGGTCTGGAACACCACATTGAGACCCTGGTGGGCAACTCTAACATCCTCAAGCTTCTCTACCAGTGCATGCAGGTTGGATATTGCTTATGCTTATTTTGCAAATGCATTTTTGTGTGTGCTACTTTATTATTCGTGTGCATATGTTGAGCAGAAATAAGTTTGGGCTTTAGTTAGTAAGATTGTTTTAGTGAAAGGTGTCTGGTTAAATGAAGGGTGGAACAAGCTTTTTAATTATCTAGACTACAGTTAGATGTAATCTTCAATGTGCCATGGATGATTCAGGGATGAAAATTCCACTCGGGATCCCCGGAATTCCTGATTTGAAAGATTTTTTCACAGCATATCTTGTGAATTTCCACAAAAGCAAGGAGGAAAAATGTTGACAAGACAAAGCTGAACATGTGAGTGTCATCTAAACATCAAGCCTAATATTCCTGGACAATAACCCAATTTACTAGCCCTGTGCGAGGTTTACAGTCTCACTGAGTGAACCTCGGACAGTTGGTCTTCTTTCAGTATGTGACGTCACTTTCATGGGGTTAGTTTGGGACTGTGCCTGATTTGAGTTATTCTCAGCTTTCATCCCTGATATGTAAGTAAGTATGAGTGTTGTGACTTACAGGACCCGATGCCGGAAGTGAGACAGAGTTCCTTTGCTCTCCTGGGAGACCTGACCAAAGCCTGTTTCCAACATGTTCGTCCCTGCATTGGTAAGAGAGTGTGTTGTGCGTTTTCGACAGTTGAGGTGTATTCTTGTATTATGTGTCATCTGGAGAAAGTGGTTTGATTCAGGACAGGTTAGTTCGGTGTATCAAGTTAAACCCAGGTGTGATGACAACCTACCCACCTTGAAAAATACTGATAGTTGTGGTTGTATTCGTACTGTCTGACCGGGTTAGTACACAATTACATATGTGGTGCTGAAGTACAGATTGAACATGAGGAGCTACTGCTGAAGTCCAGATGGAACATGAGCAGCTACTGCCAAAAAGAGGAGGGGGAGGGGTGTGGAGTGTGAGTGAGAGATAAAGTTAATCTGGTAAAATGAAGACTAGATTTGAACATCAGATATGAAGAGTTACCTGAACATTTAGGCAATACATGTTATTGCATTTATTTCGGCACCCCTACCTCTAAAAGTTTTTATTAATCTTGATGCTTTTTGTCTGTGCAGCTGACTTCATGCCAATTCTGGCAGCGAATCTCAACCCTGAATTCATCTCTGTCTGCAACAACGCCACCTGGGCCATTGGAGAAATCTCCATCAAGATGGGTGAGTGTTCTGGTTATCTAGAATTCATGATAGAGGAGGAGTTTGTCTGTGATGCAGCGTCATCATTACAGTGATATGTCGCAGTATTCTTTGGTGTTCGTGTGCTAGGGTAGTTGGTAGTAAATGTACTTGTAAGGCAGTGTTTTGACTTTTTGCTCCAGACAACTGATCTTAATGTTAAATTTTGAAAAATTGATTTGGTTTAAGTGAAGCTCAAACTTCTTATTGTCATTAATGTGGGAGAAATGGGGAATTTCTTTTCGTTGATGCCAGAAGTGATGACAATTAATCCAACCTTGACCGTTCAGTGGGAGTCTTGGTATTCGTACTGTCTGACCTGAGTTTTCAACTGATAAATGTTTCTGAGGAAAATGGCTAGCGGTAGCATATAGGATGCAAATATGCTTTGTGCAGTAGAGATATTTTGTCCACATGCTTATCTGGTCTGCTATTGTTATATAGTACCCACTCTGCCAGGACTGGCTTTACATATATACCTTGTCAGCTAAACGTGGTGGTCAGGTAGCTCAATCGGTAGAGCACTGGTCTTGTGATCCTTGGGTCACTGGGTTAAATCGGAAGCCAGGAAGGACATGGGTCAACTTTTATGTGATGATTCAGAAACTACCCATGTCCCTGTTGCCGCCGTGTTGCTGCTGGTTTTCCACTGGGAGAAAGTGACAGTAGATTTTCCAACCGTGGGATAATAACGTTTGGAATGATGCTCAAACTCGTTGTCATTAGTGTGGGAGAAATGGGAAATTTCTTGTTGTTGATGCCAGAAGTGATGACAATTAATCCAACCTTGACCGTTCAGTGGGAGTCTTGGTATTCGTACTGTCTGACCTGAGTTTTCAACTGATAAAGAAATGCTTCTAAGGAAAATGGCTAGTTGTAGCATATAGGATGCCAATATGCTTTGTGCAGTGGAGATATTTTGTCCACATGCTTATCTGGTCTGCTATTGTTTTATAGTACCCACTCTGCCAGGACTGGCTTTACATATATACCTTGTCAGCTAAACGTGGTGGTCAGGTAGCTCAATCGGTAGAGCACTGGTCTTGTGATCCTTGGGTCACTGGGTTAAATCGGAAGCCAGGAAGGACATGGGTCAACTTTTATGTGATGATTCAGAAACTACCCATGTCTCTGTTGCTGCCGTGTTGCTGCTGGTTTTCCACTGGGAGAAAGCGACAGTAAATTTTCCAACCGTGGGATAATAACGTTTGGAATGATGCTCAAACATGTTGTCATTAGTGTGGGAGAAATGGGGAATTTCTTGTTGTTGATGCCAGAAGTGATGACAATTAATCCAACCTTGACCATTCAGTGAGAGTCTTGGTATTCGTACTGTCTGACCTGAGTTTTCAACTGATAAAGAAATGCTTATAATGCTTGTCCTTACAAAAGTGCAGATGCCTGATAAGGCCAAAAACATGCATGCACCTGGGTAGCGCTACTCTTGTTGCTGCTAGCTTTCCATTGGAAGAAAGCAACCATACATTTTCCAACCATGGGATAATAGCAAGACGAAGATAAAGAAAGAAAAAAAGAAAAGTGATGACGGTGTGGACTGTTGCAGGGGCGGATATGCAGCCATCTGTCACCATGGTGCTGGGCCCACTGGTGGACATCATCAACCGCTCCAACACCCCCAAGACTCTGTTAGAGAACACAGGTGAGTTGTGCGCCCCGCCTCACTGCGCCTTTCAGGTCTGCAATGGTAGGAAGACTTCACATGGCCCTCTTGCTTCAAGCCCCATTCAGATAGAACCATACTTCTAAGTGATAAAAGGGAAAAAAAGCTACAAGTGTAGGTCTAGTCCTTGCCACCCCCTTCCTCCATTAGGAGTAGGTTGATAAACAGAAAGTGGTTTTAAACAGATTAGGTGTCATCAGCTTGTGCAAAGAGTGCCTCCTTATCTTTTGTTCAAAACAAGCTTAGCCCGGGCTGTAAAAGAAAGGCCTTTTGAAACCAAAAGAAACTGGCCTTGAAAGGTTCTGTTGAGCTATCAATGACGCAGAGACGTAAATGGTAATGGTGCTTTTGGTTTTGATGCATTTATGTATCTTAAACTTTTCTCTGGAAACAAGATTTGAGGGTGTGTGATTTCTCATTTGGTTCTGAAATAAGAGAGGGAAGCACAGAAAAATTGTCGCCTTGACATTTACTTTCTGAAATTGTTAAAGAGGAGCTTTTACTAGATTAACCAAATTGAGTACTATCACAGAAGCGCTTTCCCTGGCTACATTTGGTTCAGTATACACCATTTTATACAGAAATTCATACTTGTATTTCGCATACATTTTTTTCCACTCCTATATGGTTTGTTTTGTTGAGGCGCAATGTTTTACAATTTATTTACCTTGATCTAGTTCTCTTTTACCTGCCCACTCTGTGCAAGACGCCATAATGTCACCGTGGTTTCATGTTTTGTCTTGTGACATGTTTTTACAGTCCAAGTGTTACAAACACACCACATGATATTTGTGTCTAATTACATTTGTTTTGTCATGTCTGAGTAATACTGTCGTGTGTTCGGCGGTTATTTTCCTGACTGGGAGAAGCTCTTAAAGAAGAGACAAAATTCAATAAAGTGCAGTCAAATCCAAAATTGCTGCTGTACATAAAATTTCAGTTAGCTCGGGGACGAAGCAGAGTTGTCAAGTGTGTGTGTGTGTGTGTGTTGCACTTGGTGTCTCATGGCATATTGCTGTGGAGGGAAATTTTCAATGCAATGTGATTTAATTGAGCCAAAGCAAACATTATTTGCTAGATGGGGTTTTGTGGATGCACGAGATATCATTTGCTTTGAGAAATCTTTTAGTCTTGTTGTTTTGTATGTAGTTGGGGAAAGTGCATTAGATGTAAGCGCCATTTGAAGTCTTCAAAATTTGATTTTGGGGAATAGAGTTTTTTGATGTTGTGTGTCCATGAATGCATCACAGAAACATTAACTTCCACAGAGGGGTACAATTTACCTAGCTAACTTTCCCCCCTGATTTGTGAGTTTCTGGTTAAACATGAAGTGTATTTCATGGGTGCTGCAAGGCTATTTACAAAATTCAGTAGCTGTGCATCGGCTAGACTTGCCAGATAACTTGAAGGCTCCTCTGGGGAAAAAAAAGTGGTTAGGTAAGGGCTGACTGATTGAGTGTTTCCTTTTCCCCTGGATGGTGTTGATAAGCAGGGTTCAGTGCAAAGTTTCTGGCTCTGAAGGAACTAGGACAAAAAAAAAGGGTTAAAAGAAAATTGTGGTGGCCAGAAATGCATGATGCATTCATGTGATTGGATTGATTGGAAAAGGTTTTCTTTGTTTCAATGCATTTCTGATGTTCTTATGTTGATGATATCATGAATGGCCACTTTTAAGTTGGAACTTGAAGGGCTGCTCAGGGGCAAAAAAAGATAAGATGTGAAAATTGCTTTGTAAGTAGTACTTTTGGATGTTGTGTTTCGTGTTGTGATTTTTGTTTTCTTTTGAGTCTGCTGCAGATGAAATGACGCTGAGTAAGACTAAGAGGAGAGAAAAAAAGAGGGTGGGACTTGGGTAAATCCTCCTGAAGACACATAAGACAGAGAACACTTTTTGTGTACAGCAGCATCTTATGAAATTCATTATTTTTTGTTTTCTTTATTATTTTTTAACCATCTTTCACTTTTTATTCCAGAGATGTGACTGATTTTTATGTATGTTTTGTTGATTGGATGTCTTTCTCTGTTTCTTCCCTTTATATTTGCTCCCCGTCTGCGTCTTGTCAACTCGTCGTCCTATCATAGCCATAACAATTGGTCGCCTCGGTTTAGTATGCCCACAAGATGTTGCTCCTCATTTACACCAGTTTATCAGGCAGTGGTGTGTAACTTTTTCTTTTTTCTTTTTATTATAATTTTTTTTCCATATTAATGAAATATTCTTGTGATTTTAATCATGTTTTTATTTTATTTTATATTTATTGTGGAAATTTCCTTGTATGTTGCTGTTTTTTATAGCCTTTTATTCTGATGCCAATTTTTAAAATAAATTTGGCCACCTAGTTTGAATTATTTACATTTTAGAGCGCACGAATAGCAAGTTTAAATTCTTTGTTATGTGCTTATGACTATGTTACTGTTTTTTAGCATGTAATTGTTTTCTCAAGGAGTAAAGAAAATATAAGTCAAGAGTTTGATTAGCACGTAAACTGGGTCCCCATATACCCTATTAAGTGTTTAGACAGACAAGTTTTTAGTAAACTCATTTAGTAGGGAGACCAGCTCCCATAAAGCTATACTTGAATAGAATATTGAATGTTGTTGTCTCTGTATTTTATGTGATAAGGCTTACTAGTTAAGCTTTGATTTTGGGTGATCAGTGTATTTTATGTTAAAGGACTGTTTACAGTGTATTCATTGTGAGCTTCTATTGTATAATGAAACTTCCCCTTCGGTTTTAAAGTTACTGTGGTATTTTTCTGGAATGGATTCTGTCTGTACTTGCTTAAATATATTGTGTTATGTATTGTAGGGCTTTAGGTGGATGTGTTTTCAGTATACTTGTTCTTAATTAAAGTGAAGTGTGCCTTATTATTTTAAGTTTCCTTATCGTCACACTGCACAAGTAATAAATGTACTGAGTTTGGTTTATAACTGAGAAAATAGGGAGAGAGGGAAGTAAAAGTGAAACAACGCGTTAGCCGTGAATTAGGGTCAGGATAGAAAATAAGAACATTGATGCAGTGATACCTTGAATCTATATGTTGTGAATGGCTTGCTGGTTTTGGCTTGTGACAGGGTCAGTTTTTACAGTTAGTTACAGTTTCAAGTATCAAATGCTTGAGCAGGAACTACACATTTCGGCCTGCTCTTTCTTTTGTCTGCTCGGAACAGCTGCAATTTTTCCTTCGTCAATAGACGTTCTGAAAATTACAACTTGACACATGTTGGTCCGTGAAAGCATACGTGTCCGTTGACGGCTTTCTCCGAGGATATGAAGGTCAAGTATGATCATGGGTTATGTCTGTCGGTGATGGTGTTAGATAACATGCAAGATATTAACCTTGTCATTGTCAAAACCAGCAAGACATTTGTACATGCTGTGGCTGTCAAGGTGGAAGTAAAACCATGCTCCCTGTTTTCTGGTCTAGGTGCACGTCATTGCGCAACATTCGCGACAATGAGGAGAAGGACTCTGCCTTCCGTGGCGTGTGCCTCATGATCGGAGTGAACCCGGCTGGAGTTGTGCAGGATTTCATCTTCTTCTGCGATGCCATTGCGTCGTGGATGCACCCCAAACCTGACCTCAAGGAGATGTTCTACAAGGTAAGCCAATCAGCAGTTTGAGAACACACTGGGTCGTTTATTGTTGTGGGGCTTCAAAATGTTCTAGAACATAAACAGTTTCCAGTTTGATAGCACTTTTGTCTTTTTCATTGTCAAGATTTTAGTCATGCTATTGTCATAGAAGAGATTAGGCAGAAAAGTTAACTTTTTTGTCTGTTGTGGTAAAGTGTTGTGTGTAATATTTTTTTAATTGTATTATGCAGCTACTGTCGCTTCAGTATATATCTGTTCTGCTGCCATATAATATGAGATGGGTGTTCACTGGAAATTTCTGTTATTTTGCCGGTTTTAGCCTGAAAAGACAGGAAATGAAATGGTAAAGTGGTCACTGCTACTGGTTTGTGTTTCTGTTGACATTTCTCTGTTGCAAATGTTACTGAACTAATGTGTTTGTATGAGTCAGACCTGGGAACACATACAATTTCGCCGTATTTTGTACGCATGACTGTCGAGAATACGATCTGTACGGTCAGTGGGAAAAAAATACGACGAGAAAAATTCCTAGACTACTTTTCTTCACAAGCCCATCCCGAAGCCGATCCAGTATTTTGACACATACATGATTACAGTTTTTGTCAGTCAACATTGAAAAAAGCATTTGTTTGAAATGTATAGGTAAACTTAATTAACGCTGTCACGGACGCGTGTGAAGCATGTTTTAATCATGGATGTTCAAATGCTTTTTGGAGTACGCTCATTTTTCTGAAAATACACCAAGTTTGTTTAAGAATACTCAAGTGCAAAACAGGGGTTCCCAGGTCTGATGAGTGTTTTGACTTGACATTGTAACCAACCAACCAGTATGTAATGGAGTGCTGGTTTCTTTTTACTGGTTTGTAAAATAGCTAGCTAAGTTGACAGGTGAACTGTTGTATCCTAACTGACGCACAATATATGCATATGTGCAGATTCTCCATGGGTTCAAGACACAGGTGGGAGAGGAAAACTGGGGCAAATTCTCGGACCAGTTCCCACAGCCACTTCGGGAAAGGCTGGCCACAAACTATGGCGTGTGAACACCTCACACCTTATGGTATGTCCTCTTTTCTCATTTTACTCTTCACTCTCAAATTGTTGGTGAGTTGAACTTTTGTCAGTGCCCATTTTAAGGTTATTTGGGGATTGTTTTGGTCCCCCTTCAGTACTTCTGCAATTTACCGGCTTCATGCAATGTCCTTTTTTTTAACACGCCAAAGTAATTAGGAGAATCTTGGTGATAATGTGTGTGACGAACAATTTAGCGTTAGTTTTTCTCGAATGTTATTGAAGGTACATCTTTGAAACTTTGCACTCTTTAAGGTTTGATGACCTCTAGACATGCCTCAAGTCAGGATGACCCTCGTCAATTTTTAAGGTCACAACAGGGTTGAGTTATAGACAACACCGAAGTCTGGCTACTCCTGGTCAAATTTAAAGGTCACAGTGGAAACGATTAACAGGAAATGACTATTTTTTTTAAAGTTTATGGGGCTGGAGCAGCTGTTAATTTGCTACTGATTAATTGTATGAATTGCGAAGGTGATCAGTACAAGCATTTTCTCTTGTTCTGTATAGTGTTATGAAAACTTCTATGATTATTTTGTAGAGGTTAAATGTTCTTGTTTTTTTTCTGAAATGTCTCATGTATCTTATCTTTACTTCTATATGTAAAATATTTATGTGGAACCAAATTTAGTAGTACTGTATGTCTGTGTCATTGCAGGCGGAGGAGTGATGGCACTGGTCATTGTTCATGCCACCAACGCATCGTAGGTGGGGCAGGACCAGGATCCACTCTCGCTGGGGACGGGAAATGGGCCGGGTTGGGCCACGTTAGGTGGGTGGGCATCGCGGCAGGCGCAGCCGAGCGGCCAGCACCGGCTGGAGAATCTACAACCGTTCCATTAGACGGTGGTGACTCCGGTCTTCCATTGCTGGCCGGCTGCAGCCATGCTGCTCAACTTAAATACCACGGGGCACTTTGGAACCATTTTGAACAGTAGGGGGAAGGCTGGAGGCTGATTGCTTTCTGTTATCAGTTTTGTCATTGTCAAATCAGCTTGCTGACTGTACAACATGCCTGTTCATGGTGAAGATTTTCATCCAGCGTTGCTTAGCAGAAAGAACAGCAGAATGTGTTCTGTTTTCAGCCCCCGCTGTGTTGTTGGTGGTTTTAAAGGCCCTCTAAAAGCGGGTGGGACGTGTCTCGGGTTGGGATGGACTTGTCCATGTACCATGTTTTATGTGTTTAGGTTTAAGTAATAAAGATAACCTAGGGCACAGGAGGGGAGGGGGGAAGTGAGGAACATGTGAAAACCTTCCTCACAGAATTACCGTCATTGTTCAACCACCCCCCTGTCTGTAACCTTGTGCATGTCACTGTGAGCAGTCATGATTGGCTAGGATTGTTGCCGTCACCTAGAAATCATTGTTACAGATGCATCTGACATTACCTTAGTTAAGATAAGATTCCTTAACACTGCTACTACACAACTTCTGTCTCTCTGTTTTGAATTTCTGCTACCCTTGCTTGTCTGTCCTCTGTTTTCTGTTCACTGTTGAGCTACCTTTGTAAAAACTAGGGCATGGTAGGGTGGGAACAGCTTGATCCATTAATACAGTGTAAAGCCGACAAGCACTGAAGCAGCCAAGCTTTTCATCGAGTTTTGAGGTATATCACGAGAGTAAGAGTGATATCATGTGTCTCCTACTTTTTATTTGTAGTGTAAGCTTTGGCTGTGTGACTGCTTATATTATGTGGAGAAACACTGTTCTCAATAGGGATCTTTGTTTTCAGGGTAGTTTTTAGGATTAAGGTACTCAACTGATGTGACAATTTTTCTTTTCCTTTTGGGAGCGCCAACTTTTTGGGGGGGAACTGTTTTCAAGTTTGTAATTTTAGTTTAGAAGACTTGAAGGAAACAGCAAAGCTGGCAATGTTTTCACTTTCAGTCAAATGCGAGACGTGTGGTCTTGAGTTAATTATTTGCAAAATTGTCCATCTTTTTGGCAGAAGAAAAATTCAAGGTATCCTGATATGTGATTTTGTTCAAAAAGATTGTTTAAAAATCACTTTGGGTTATGTGTAGCTGGCAAATGAGACAAGTTGGCCTCTGTTCTAACCAGAAGTGTTTTTTCTTGACAGGTACGACTATAGAGTGCTTTTGGTAGCCTTTTCCTTTCAGTGATATCATGAACAAATATGTACAAGTTCAGATGTTTACACTGATATGTTTGCATGCACAAATTTAGAAAGAATTACTGCATTAGTCTGCATACTTAATAGGGGAACTTGAATCAAAACACTTTGAGAGACATGTCATAATAAGTTAAACACCAGAGATTGCTCTAAGGTTCAGATTAATGAGTTTGCTAAAAACTAATGATGCCATTGGGGTAACTGCTTGATGCTAAAAATCAACAGCCTAACCACCGGCCCAAGAAAACTTGTGCTGTGTAGGTTAGCGTCTGTTTTCTTTTTGTTGTGATTTCCATCGTAACAGCTTAAGAGACCAAGGCAGACACGAGCAAACGTTTTTACACCCTAGTCCCACCACGTCGGTCAGTGGTTTTTGCCTATCTTTTTTGCGGTTACCATCACCACCACAGCGGTGACCCTATGTTTTTACTTATGCTGCAGCCGCCGGGCTTGACGCAAGTTGACCGTTGCACGATCCGTCACCGGTGTCGGATGCACCTCTTTTAGGGGTGTGCGCCATGCTCACAAGGTGCTTGCGCAGCCCGGCAGATAACGGGGCTCAGCTTGTATTTTTTGCACGTATTATGTATTTTTTACTTCCATATCCACGATGAGTGGACCGGTTGTTCCGGCTGGTTGTATCGGAGGGCCATGGCTGGTCCATGCGCCTTCCTTTGCTTGATCCTGGAAGCGTTCCGGTCTGCTGAAGTTTGTACCATCCAAGCCCTCCGGGCGGGTCTAGCTCAGCCAGTTGTGATTGTGAGTGTGTGTCTGTGAATGCAAGCTGTTGTACTGGAGGTTTGATTTTGGACTTTGTGACGACTCGAGTGAGCCTACAGGTGCATTTGATTAGGGAAAAAAGGTTGCTGTTGTGTGCATTTGACACGTGTCATTTTCTAAAGGATAAGGAAAGTGAACTGTAATGAATGATTTGATATTTTGCTTAACTTTGTTACCTAAAGGAAAAAAATAGGAGTAAAAAGAAGTTTAGGGAATGTTTTGTTTCTAATGCAATGCATTTACGAAAGTGGTCTTGCAAAGATAGGTTTGGAGATATTTTGTTATATCTTACTGACGAATGCGCCTGTAGGTCTCGCAGTACATTTCTGTGATCATAGAACACTTTGCAAAAGCCTGGATAAGTGGACAAAAACAAGTAAATAACAAAACACTTAAAATAAACAAACATAAAACTTCTACGCATTTACAGTGTATCCATTCCTTACCAAAAGTTGTAACGTCCGGTGTGTTAAAGTCTGAATTCTCCAGTAAAGTCGTGGCTCAATTTTTTTTATGACAACTTTATAACGAAGTAAAGCATGGCAGCTAATTGAGGGTGTGTGGCTGTAAAACTGATGTGTGAAAGATTGCTGAGCTGGGCAGTTTTGACCGTGGAGAATATTTATACTTGAAATAAGTATATTTTTATTTGTGATTTAATATCATTGGTCTCTGATATGCTATTTATTTGTGATGGTATTTATTATTGATTTTTAATACTTGCTTTTTTTTGCATTTGGGAGATTGGGTGCGACGGTGGTTGATAGTGGGTCTCATATCATGTCGCGCTGTTGATTGACTTTGTCATTTGCAAGTTAGGACTTTTAAGATTGAATGTGATTTGTGCATCCTGTGTGACTGCGTTGCTGTGTATTGTTGATAAGACTGATGATAAATTCTGAGATGGGAGGGTGGGTTGGGAGCAGGGTCTGTTGAAGCCCCTTGTAAATCCTGTCACACATGTATGTAGGATGCATCTAGAATGTGGTGTTGTATTGTGCTGGATCTATACTATTGTGATTGTGTGTATGTGTGTGTGTACGTATGCTCATCCTCATGATCTTGTGTTGGTTAGGTAGCAAGTCAGATCTTGTCCTTGGTTGCATGCATCATGTGTTGTCCGTTTGTCAAAGTGAATAAAAGATTCGGGGAAAAACTTCTTGGTTTTTGTGGTATTAAACCGGGAGAAAGTATGGAATAATGTGTGAGCGGCATGCGAGTGAGAGAAAGAATACAGTTCAAACGGAGGATGTGCAGTAAGTTTTCACCACTAAGGAAGCTAGACTTCCCAGCTTACACACCATTGCCATACACTTAGGAGGAATATACACCATTGGCATACACTTTAGAGGAATACACACCATTGTCATACACTTTAGAGGAATACACATTGTCATACACTTTGGAGGAAGACACACCATTGTCATACACTTTAGAGGAATACACGTATGTACACACCATTGCCATACAATTCAGAGGAATTCAATGTCAGCACTTCATCTGCTGTTCAAGGAGGCTTGGGATACTGGTCCAAGCTTCTCAACAAAAATAAAATCACACCTACAGAATTATTCAATTCAATACATGTACATTACATTTTTTGTAACTGAATGTGGAACACACAGATCTACACGTGTCTTTTGGCTTGCTTATAAAGATTACGTCAGGTAAAAATCTAAGCCAAGTACTGAGTGATATTTTGACAGATAAAAAAGTGTATGAATACCATACCTACTCACAGTGCATGAGTTTGTGTGAATGCTTCAAGAAAAAACAACACCGCTTTGGATTCTCTTCCCCCAGTAGTGAAGATATTCTATTGCCAATGAATGTTGCTCTTATGCTCATGCTTCAATGCCTATAACAGCATTGTTTAAATGGCCAGTCTTTCCCATTGTATTCAGTTGCAAAAGAAAGACTACATGTACTGTGATAGTAGTAGTCCAGTGGACGATACCTTCCGCCTGTGGTCAGTGGTAGACTTCAGTGTGCAGAAAAAACCCAGTGTTGATTAGTTAGTCTTGATTAGTTAGTCGGCTAGTCCAAATATGAGGAGGATGTGGAGAAAAATTGGTTGGACCCGATACATTTTCTCTCTTTAGAGATACAAACTATGTGAAATATTGTTACCATTAGGCCTAAAAAAAAATAGGTGTGGTTACGGTAACCCGACCTACCCTATTTTTAGGGGCCGACCCTATAACTTTTTATTACATTTGTCCAAAAAAAAAAAGAGAAAAAAAAAAGAAAACGCAATGAAAGCGAAAGCGCCCGAGTCGCACACTTATTTCCCTGTCAAGTAGGTTTAATTTGTACACATTAGAAAAAAAGTTAAAAAAAAAAAAAGTGATTGCCTACCTTCCTACCCTATTTTTTTGGGCTATGTTACCGTAACCACACCTATTTTTTTTTTGGCCTTATCCCTAACACAGACAGACGCACGCGCACACTCACACACACTCTCCCCGGCTATTCTTTTTTTCTGCACCCCTCTCTTTTTCCTTCAGTTTGAATCGCTTGCTCGATAGAAAATCAGTTAAATGTAAGCCGTGACGGTAATCTGTAGTGACTTTTGTGCACGCAGAAAGATAACCAAGTGCGAATATGATAAGTCGGAAATAGATCTCTGTGGTCGGAACTCAAGAAGTCAGTGCTTGCGCTCTAATTTGGCTAAGTTCTCATTTGGTGTGATTGCTGAAGTAACTTCGCTAGCTTTAGTTGTACTTTTTGTTTGTTGACACCGACTGTAACCGCGAGAAAGAAACTCGAGGATCATGCGGCGAAAACAGAGTGTTGAGGTGAAGAACTGAATGCGGAAAGAGAAATGAGCCTCACATAATCACGAGACAGCAGCCAACACCAACATGGAACCGACTGAAGCACATGCAGTGACTCGAGTGAGGAAACCGCATTGCCTCAAGCGAGTGAGCAGTACCATCACCAATGGCTTGGAAGCTGCTTTCTTTCAGTGAGTTTTGCGCAATGTTTGATTAATACGTTTGCCTGTGACTGTGTGTGTTTTGAGAGAGAGAGAGAGAGAGAGAGAGAGAGAGAGAGAGAGAGAGAGAGAGAGAGAGAGAGAGAGAGAACAAGAACAAGAACAAATCTTTAATTGTCTAAGGCCACAGCCCCTTACAATAGTGGTTAAAATAACAGCAATAGTATCTGCACAGTTATAAATTATAGTCACGCATAAAATTCAACAAATACAAACAGACAGAGAGACAGAGAGAGAGACGCGGAGAGAGAGAGAGAGAGGTTAGTCTTGGCATCTCTCCAGCATTCCCTTCCGTGGATATCCATCTCTGTGTGCGTGCATGTGTGTGTGTGTATGCACATGTGTGTGTGTGTGTTTACATGCGGGTTAGTGTGTAGTTTCACAAGTGTTGTTTTTAAACAAAATGTTCAGTCAATTCAGACGTACAGTTTCAAAGCTGCATTGTTTTATTGCCGGGTTCATGTTAACCATTTGATCAACCGATCATTTATACAGTCAAACCTGTCTGTAATGACAGCACAAGGAACCGACCAGAAGTAGTCGTCAAAGACTGTGAATGAATGCAAATGAGCTAAAATGCTGTCATACAGGAATCAAACACAACTGCAAATGTAGGTTCCCTCCATGATCCACTGTATTATTCTGCTATGACAACATACACACAAATACACACAATCATAAACATAAATGTTAGGTATTCAAAAATCCGGTACTCACAGTTTTGTAGGCAAAAACAACTCGAGATTATAATCTCGTACACAATTGCACTATCAAAACTCTCTACCCTTCACTTAGGTAGAGAAATACAGAAACAGTCCGTGAACTCACAGGCACACGATATCTATTTTACGGGTATCGACTCACGGCTCGTGTGTAGTCAAAAAATAGTTATAGTTCATATTCCGGCAGACTCAAATCACCGTCTGCTCTGCCTACTAAACATTCATTATATCTTAAGTAATTAAGTCCTTGTATATTTTAACTCTGTTCATACACAGAATTACACAGCGTCTGTGGCCGTTCACTAGGAAATGTATTTAAATACTAATTCCTTCTACTGGTGACCTCGGTCTACTGTATCCAGTTTCTCGAACTAACTATTACTAGTCACCCGTAGTTGCTTCCCTTCCCGGAAGTTGGCAAGGGAAACAACTATGGAATGACTAATAGTTTGAAGACTTGAAAAACTGAAGGTAAGCTTGGTGCTTTGCATTAATTTGGGGAAAATCATGTCCTTGAAAAGCATTTTTTGGTCCTGAAAATGTCCTTGAAAACTCATTGAATTGTATCAGCTCTGCCCTGCAGGAACCCTGCTGTGACCTCTATGGTCCAACTATACGGACAACCATAACCTTGCACTAGCTTCTCGAAATCCCGTCGAATCATGATACTTCGGCGGCTTCTCAGGTCCTTCATACTGTCATCTGGCCGCTATCTTCCTTTCAGACCGGTTATATGACGCACTGCACAAACATAAATAGCGGACATCGTGTCTTAGATATCTGTCTCCTATGGTTACAGTTTACAGTGTTAGTCGATTCACTTATGCGATAAACACTAGCGATATTCAAATGCTTATTCCATTTACCTGTTAAGTGCTTTACTCAGGGTTCCTTTCTCCCGGTCGATTACTGTGACAACCCCTCTCTGTCCCCGGACAGTGGTTAAGTGTAACGATATCTTCGTTGCGATTTACAACGTCAAATCTCCTGGTCAGTGAGCTGAATTCACAGTCCGTGCACCACACTTCGCTATGTCACGCTAGATCTCTGGTTAGCGCTTCTAAAAGCGTGGAGGATATCACTGTCAAACTTTGCCTGTTAGTGTTATTCATGATTTCCTTCACAAAGGCGGGTGCATGGAAAGATAATAATATGGCACAAAAAAAAAGAAGTAATATAGAAAGAAAAAAATGTTTGGACCCTCTGGGGTGGCCGTACTAGGCAGGTGGTCGTTATCAAGTTGGTCATCAGGGCAAGTTCGACTGTATAGTGGTAACAAAAAAATGTAACAATAGCCCTGAAAGTCCAACAAATGGTGTACTCGCCTTTGGCTATAGTGATTGTGAAAATGTACTATCCGGAGAGCAAACTTACTAGCCACACCAACAATTTGTTTCAGCGACTGTACTCGCATTTGGCGAGTAGATGAACATTTCTACTTGCCAGTTACACGTTTCTACTCGCCATGGCGAGTAAAATACCACTTTCAGGCCTGAACAACTGTTTGCTCCTTTAAAAATAATATACATACAGTTAATTAATTTTGCCAATATTCCTTTCACTTATTCTTTGTTTGACAAGTAACACAAACCTATAATTTGAGGTTACCTGACAGCAAAAGGAAATCTGGTAAGGAAACACCTCAGATAATTGATCTTTTAACTAGGAAGCTATTATGTTGTTTCCACACATGACAGGAATTCCATACGTATAATTTCCTCATCGGGCCACACTAACAGTTGAAAGGTTGTCAACAGATTGTAGTTCTCTCGTGTTTATCTGTTATTGTAGAGCAGAGCTTGATCCTATCCCCTACTAAGATAACCAAGTCCTTGTCTCACAGTCTGTCTTCTTTAGATGTTATCTGTCAGCTGTCAACAGAAGGAAGAAGCATCAAGAGCATGATATCTTGAACAGGAGGATAAGTTGCTTGTTGAGAGGTCTAGCATCTGTTCAAGTTCTGACTTGATTAAACAAGTATGAGCTAGTTTCAATAACTTTGTCGCCTTCATTAACTGACACTGTGATGGTACATCATCGTATGTTTTATCAAAAATAAGTAAAACTAAAAGTCTGCAGATTTGAAACAAACAAAAGGACCATTTATTACTTGATTTTTTTTTAATTAGTTAATTGTTTTGTTTTTTGTAAACAGCTCAGCTTTCTAAAGAAATGTAACTGAAAGCTGTGCTTGATAAAAATGAATTATTGAGATTGTCGAGGGGGTTCATAGCCCTGCACCCTTCTCTGTCTTCCTCCTCTTACTACACGTATTGCTGTTACGTCAGTTCATCTAGAGTCATGAGTTCTTTTCATAGCGGCCTTTGTAAAGAACACAATTATATTGGCAACTTGCCCCAAAGCCAAGTCAATCACAGCCTGTTCGAATTCAGTTATCTATTATTCAGTCCATGAATTATAATGCTATAGTGCAACTGTGGCAAGAGCACCAGGCTGAAATTGACAGTGTGGCCATACGGAAATATTACTTTCCAAAGCTTCTAGGAATACAAGCTTTGAACACCTTTCTGTTGTTATAAAGGTTTAAAATTATACAAATGATTTATCTTGGTTAGGTTAGTATTTTATGCATATATGTTTAGACAGGTGGTGGAAATTGCTGGAATGTTTTCGCTCTTTTTCTTTTCCCTTCCACATTGTACACAAGAGCTAATACTTTCTTTGCCTTCTTGTCTCTTTTCTTTCTTTTCCATTTTGACACCTTGAAACCCCTCCAATCACCCCCCCCCCCCAAAACCCTCCCCATGTCTGGACCTAAGCTAAATTTAATCATTCTTGCTTAAAACATATAATTGAAAGTTTACCATTATTAAACAATCAGACTACATGTACAAGGGAATTTGAAATTTTTGACATTTTGAAGTTAGCTAAGTTCTGTCTGACAATGAATGATGCAGTGGACCCCTCCCCCATTAAAGACTTCCCGTTTTAAAATCCTACTTTTTCAGATGTTCTGTTCATAACTTCTGTACATTTACCTTCTTTTACAAAACTGATTTTCGCAGATTTGTTGAGACTCTTAAAAAAGGAGCTCCACTGTACAAATAACAAGGGAAGAATATGAATAGGAGAGACAATTTTTATAACACAGAAAAGCTGAGATTTTTTGATTTTTTTAGAATAGGTCACGTTACACTCTGTCCGTTTTCTTCTGTACTCAATCTCTTTATTTTCTTTCTCTGTCTACTCTCCTTTTTACATTTAGTCAAGTTTTGACTAAAGGTTTTAAGGTAGAGGGGGGAATCGAGACAAGGGTGTGGGGTATGTATGTGTGTGTGTGTGTGTGTATAACGCGATTCTGAGAAACTACTGGACCGATCTTCATGAAACTTAACATGAGAGTTCCTGAGTATTATATCTCCAGACGTTGTTTTTAGTTTTTGGATAAATATCTTTGATGACGTCATATCCGGCTTTTTGTGAAAGTTGAGGCAGCACCGTCACGCTCTCATTTTTCAACCAATTTGGTTTAAATTTTGGTCAAGTAATCTTCGACGAAGCCCGGACTCTGGTATTGCATTTCAGCTTGGAGGCTTAAAAGTTAATTAATGAGTTTGCTCATTAAAGTTGTCATTAAAATCGATTTTTTGCAAACAGATTTAAAATTGGTTGCATCGTATTCTTCATTAACTTTTGAATCTAAAAATATATACATATGTCATGTTTACTCTTAAAATGTGATCACAATTAACGAAAATAGGTTAATTAGTACTTCGATTATTATTTAAGAAATCGATCCAAAAATGATTTCATCTTATTCCTTATCATTTCCTGATTCCAAAAACATATAAATATAATATGTTGTATTCGAAACAACCTCAGAAAGTTAAAAAGAATACAGAAAAGAGCGCTTCCCTGCTTACCGCAGTACGCTATTTCGCTATTCTTGCATGTCAGTTTCACTTCGTGTTGCACTGAAAAAATGAGCGACTTCCTTGCCGCGTGGATTGACGAAGCTGTTTTGTCTTGGTTAAAAAAAACGCAGTGCATTCAGTTTTATTTTGTGGGTTCGACAGATTGACTAAATGTTGTAATTTCGCCTTACGCGACTTGTTAGTTTCTTGTTTTTGATTTTGCTGATGAAGACGAAAGTCGAAACTAGTTTGTGTTTATTTGTTCATGTTGCTGTTTTCTGGTGAGTACATTTTATTGTTATCTTGTTCTCGGTCCTCTCACCTGCAGTCCCTTGATCCATTTGATTACAGAAGAGCTTGTCTCTGATTCCAGTGTTGGCCACTTTGTGGGAGAGTACCCAGTCCTGACCATAATCCTGAGCCTCATTATATGCGGTCTGTGTGGAATCGGCCTCAAGACATTCAAAGAAACCGACAATCAGGTCGACCTGTGGGTGCCGCAGGATTCCAGGATCATCAACGAGAAAACATGGGTGGACAAGACCTTTCCTGACAGGACCCGGTTTGTTGCCATGGTGTTGGAGTCTGGCACAAATGTTTTGACACCAACTTTTCTCAAAGCAGTGAGTTGTCCACTTTTATTAATTTTTATTTTCTGCTAATTTTAATTTGTGGTGACGTCAAACGGTATTGCGCGTCATGTGATGCGTGTCAACGCAGCTCGCGAAAAGGGGCCACAAAGAAAGTGCCTATGAAAAGCATGCCGCTGATAGGGACACCGTTTGAACGAGTGGGAGTCGATATCGTAGGGCCCATCATACCCGCATCTAACCGAGGGCACAAATACATATTGACTATGGTAGATTACGCTACACGGTACGTAGAGGCTACACCACTCAAAGACATTAGAACAGAAACAGTGAGTGAAGCTTTGTAAATTTGGGTTCAGTAATGGCATGCCATGGGGTTCATTGCTTTGGCTCCTTTTTGCATTTTATTGTTTTCTTGAAACTTTATTTTCTCCTCTTGACACAGTATTCTGTTAATTCTGTTTGTTTGTCCGAAAAGTTTTCAGGAACTTGTTAATTAACTTTTTCATGGATTTACTTTGGAATTTCTGTTTTACATGCTGACTGTGTAGGTTATTTTCAGCTATTTGAATGTTTCAAATGAGTGTATACATGTGCATGTTTACATTTTGGTTGTTTCAGATGATGGATTATTATTCAAGATCTGTTGGGATAACTGTTTCTGGCTCAAAGTTCTCCAATTTCTGTCTCAAGTAAGGTTTTATTGTTTTTGAGTCATTTATATACTGTGTATTATTAGTCACACATATTAAACCCATATACGCGTGCACTAACATGCACTTCTGCTCTGTAATTCAACATTTAACCAGTATTTTTTTCTTGATCAACATTAGTTTTCACCCTTGCACAAGTCCTAGTCTGTTTTTGTTGAACTGTGTGTGTGTGGGTGCATGCGTACGTACGGACGTGCGTGCATGCGTGCGTGCGTGGCATATGAGTTATGGAACAAGTACATGTGCTTGTATTTTTCAATATTTTACATCTATTTCTAACTCTCACTCTCTCCCCCCCCCCCTCCCTCCCCCACCCCTCTTTAGCCTTAAACATCAAAAACATGTGTTCATGTATCATATTTGTGTGTACGCAGGGTAGGAGGGAAGTGTCGTTTGACAAGTTTGCTTGAGCTGTGGGATTATAACGCTACCATCATAAGTCGTCTGACTCAGCCTGAAATCTTAGACAAAATCAACGACACACCTGTCAGGTAAGATGATGCTTTATAATTTGTTAAAGTGGAACCCAATGTTTAAGATCCCCATCCTCCCCCAGTTTAACACGTCTTTAAGACCTTTTTCAGATTTGACACTCTTTGCTGTTCACCTTTTTCAGTTTATCTGCTTATTACTTGATATACACAGTTAACTGTCAATGACGTTTTCATAACTTCACAGGTATTATTAAAGAAAAACAAAACTTATTTTTAATCAGACTCAATACTGAGCAAATAAAGAATCTTGAAGAAAGAATGATGACAATATGTGATTTTCTTTTCTTATTTCTTTGCTTGTCATGTTTGAGTACATATGGAGCCATGTTGAATGTATATTTTTTTCCAATTACAATGGCTTTATTATCAATATAACAGACAGGAGTAGCTTGCATTATTATTTTTCAGTCCCAGCTTTGGTTATGAGGTATCAACACTGCTGGGAGGTAAGATCACACGAGTTAATGGACGTATAGAGGGCGCCACTGCAACGCAAGTCACATGGGTCACTTCCGGTCAAACACAGGTTATTATCACTTTTCTATATTAAAGTAATAATAATGATGATTATAATAAACTCTTTTAATGCGGCTTATTCATTATTCAGAATATGACGAAGTAAAAGACTTTAATTATTATGGTAATCATTATATTATTGTTATTGTTACAATACAATATGTTGACTGTTGAAAGCCTCACAGTTTTCTTACATTTCAGGATGTGATACGTATGATGTTAATGTTTGAAACCAGTTTAGGAATGAAGCAGAGAGAGAGAGAGAAGGAGAGGGAGAGTGGGGGAGACACCTGCATTAACAGGAGATATTTCTCACTCTTATTCCCTGTTGATGCCTTTAGTAACAAGTGTCACAATGCTAGTGTGCATCTTCTTTGATATCATTTCAGAAAGTAAAGGACTGGGAATCAAATATGATTGGAATTGCCAGAAATGGCCATCCCCGGATCTCTACCACATATGTTTACGCATCACGCAGGTATGGTTATTGTTTTGCCACAGTAAGCAAAATTACCACTTGAACAAATATCTCCTCGAAGGTGTCCTTTCATCACAGGTATCAGAGTACATTGACAATATTTGTGCTGCTCCTTTAGTTTATCAATAGTCTGTCATATTGTCTGTGTGTCCAGTTTGTCAGTAATGAATCATATTTTCTTTATGTCCAGTTTTGATGATGAGGGTTATGGTGCAGTGGACGATGACATCAGTCTGCTGACCGCTGGATTCAGCATTGTCTTTATCTTCGTTATTCTGTCTCTGGGCAAATTCAACCTCATGGAACAAAAGGTACGTTCTTGATCGAAAGCGAAATCTTCCTGTAAAGATCCTTCCCCCCTCCCCCATCACCCCTCCCCCATCGCCTTTGATTTGACTTCCCCCTTTTTATAAGACCCTGTTTCTCAGACTCGTTCATAAGGTATGTAAATTTACCTCCGTTTTAAGACCCTTCCCTTTTGAGAGCTGATTTTCTCAGCTTTGGGGTGATCTTAAAAAGGGGATTCTATATGTACTGTATTAATTTTATTGGGTAAGACTGTGTAACAATCTGATTCTGTTTTGTGTTTGCGGTCATAAATGTGATGTGTGAATAGTTGTAGGCTTTGTGACTGTGGTTTTAGGATTCTTCAGCATGCTTAGAAGATGTTCTTCAATGTTCTGCATAAAGAAAGTATTCAAAGAATAATATGCTTTTTTTCTTCATGCATTACAGGGGATTTAAATTGGGCACAGGTGCTGTTCCTGTCTTCTTATTTAGCAAGGACACAGATCAGAATTTAAGTGCCATTTTTCAGATTTATGTTTCCCTCGCTGGCATGCTGTGTGTGGGACTGGCACTTCTGTTTGCCTATGGCCTGGCTACAGCGATGGATCTTATCTACAGCCCCATACAGTCCATCATGCCTTTTCTCTTGCTGGGTAGGTATGGGGTGTGTTAACGATTATGGTAAATTTTGCCCTCAAAAACTCGTAAGTTTTCAAATTATGTGTTTTGTGTGTGTGTGTGTGTGTGTGTGTGTGTGTGTGTGTGTGTGCGTGGGTGGGGGTGGGTGGGTGGGTGGGTGTGTGTGTGTGTGTGTGTGTGTGTGTGTGTGTGTGTGTGTGTGTGTGTGTGTGTGTGTGTGTGTGTGTGTGTGTGTGTGTGTGTGTGTGTGTGTGTGTGTGTGTGTGTGGGTGGGTGTTTTTTCATACATGTAGATGTTTTGCCTAGAATATTGCTCTACAGTGGAACCCCCCCTTTTACGACCTCCAAAACTCTGAGAAAATCACGTGTGAAAAAAGAGTGAGTCTTGAAATGGAGGTAAATTTTCAGAGGTTATGAACAGAAATCTGAATAAAACGTCTTAAATAAGGGGATCTTAAAAGAGGGGTTCCACTGTATTAATCAGTTGGCTACCTTACTTTTGCTTTTACCTTCAATCATAAGTTCTTTCCATCAGGTATTGGTGTGGACGACATGTTTGTGGTGGTAGAAGCCTGGAAGAACTTGAGTCCTGAGGAGAATGCACTGTCAGTACCCAACAAGATGGCCACAACTCTCAAACAGGCCGGTGTGTCCATAACTGTCACCTCTGTCACTGACGCTGTGGCGTTTGGTGTCGGCGCCTCCACCGTAAGTATTTGTTTTTGTTGATGCCTGCTTCTTCCTGTCCTTCATGGTCCTCTTCTTTCTTCTTCTTTCAAATGTTTGTATGACGGGCGCAGTGGCCTAGTGGAAAAGACGTCGGCCTCCAAACAGGAGTTCGAGGGTTTGAATCCCCGCCGCGTCTGGTGGGGAAAAGATCATGTTATTCATGTCGGAGTTCGGTTGGTTATAGAAACATGAAAATACCATGCATGCCTCCCCCGGAAGCGGCGTATGACTGCCTAAATTGCTGGGTAAAAACGGTCATATACGTTAAAAAGAAAAAACACTTGTGCAAAAACACAAGTGTACGTGGGAGTTTCAGCTCATGCGCGTTTGACAGACGTGAAAGGCAATGTTGTAGAAATATCACTGTCTTGTCAGCGTATTCTCAGAATGACTGTAAGTGGCTGTTCAGTGTCCAGGTAAATGCACGGGGTAAGTGCAGGACTTATGAAGATAGATATCAAGAGACTATTGTGGAGTTTAACAGATTTCAGAGTTGTTGGAAGCTTATTGTTTGTAAAGTAAGACAGCTTGAAAAAGCTATCACTGATGTGCCCTGGAAGAGCTGGCTCTCACTGTCTAGGGTATCTTTGTCAAATTCAGAGGCAAAAGTATGTAATTCAGATTTATTTGCCGTCTTGTGCCAGATTTGAAAAGAGTTTAACTCCAGTGACTGCAAAAGACTAGTTGCTGACAGAATGAAATTGAACAATGTTTTCCAAAGGCAGACAACCCTCTATACTTTAGTGTTGAGCATTAGCTTATCTCCCTTCCAGTCGTTTTTGTACTTCACTCTCAATCCTTCTTTTTGTTTTCAGGTGATACCAGCTCTCAGTGCCTTCTGTGTGTATGCTGTGCTGGGAATCTTTGCTCTCTTTGTTCTTGTGTCTACTTTTTTCTCTGCCTGCCTCAGTCTTGATGAGCGTCGGAGGCGACGCAATCTTGACGCATGTGTTCTGTGTTATCAACACAAAGACTACACGCCAAACAAATGCAGCCAGGGTTCTTCACTACTTCAAGTGTTTTTTGCCAAATTTTATGGACCTGTGTTGATGAAACTTCCGGTAAAGGTTAGTTTATGCCAGCCAGGCAGTAATTGCGAAAGAGTAACTTTTTAGGAAGTATACTCATTTTATTTTACTCAAGAAAAGGTGTCCGGTTTGCGATTTCATTGATTACACATTGAGAGCAATTGACTGATATAATGATTGGTAGCTGAATAGGAAGTAGATGGACTGACCAATTGATGTTTGACCAGCTGTTTAACTGATCAACTGATTAACTGACTTTTTGTATGATTGCTTGGTACGTTTGACAGATCAGCTTAATTCAAAGAACTAATTTTTGATGAGTTTGTTTTACTACTAATGTCTGAGGAATTCTCTTTTGATTCGAAATCTCTTGTGTTGATTTTGAATTGATTTTTGAAACTCGTGGTTTTTTTTATTCCAGACATGTGTGGTCATTGTAACCTTGATCATTTTTGCTGTGAATGTGTGGAGTTTCACCCAGCTGAAACAGGAGTTCAAACTGGCCACATACATACCCAGTGACTCCTATGCATATCAGTTTGTTGACGCCAAAGAGAGACTGTTTGACACAGAGGGAATTGATACAGCTGTGTACTGTGGTGAGTCGATGTCCTTCACTTGCTTTGGAGTTTCTAATTTGCTTTGTCATGCACAGCTGGTCGGGTCTGTGTATCTTTATCAAGCTCTAGAAAATTTGCCTCCAGGAAGAGTTGAAACTGCTTTTTGCTGTAGTAGTCAAATATAATCTTTTCATTTCTAAACTTTCATTGTTAACTTCCAAAAAACAAAGAAATATATAATAAAAAAAACACCTCATTTTTAACTTTTTATACCTTTTGATGATCTGCAACTTGGCGCTGTGTGTCAGAGGTAGAAAAGTTTGAGGGATTTATGTGAGGATATCTGGTAACCACACAGCAAGACTTCACCCACTGACTTCTTCATCAGCATTTTTAACCCTTTGTATTGGACCTCCCAATTTCTGAAACTGTTGGTAAAGAAAGTTTATCTCATTTGTGGTAGCTTTGAATCTTTGATGCGATATTGATCATGGTTTTGTTGGCATGGTTTCAGGTGGTTTTAACTACCAGGCATACAGGTCCCAGCTGGAGGCTATGCATCGCGATATTTCTGTCAACTCTTACGTACAGAACGGCACTGTCAATGCCTGGTTTATTAACTATCATACCTGGCTTAATCAAACAGGTACTTCCCTAGCTCCCCTTATACACATACACATTCTCTCTCTGTCTCTTTCTGTCTTTCTCTCTCTCTCCCCATACTGCTTTCTCTCTCTTTGTCTGTTGGTCTGTCTGTCTGTCTGTCTCTCTCTCTCTATAACCATTTTGTTTGCCTAGATCAGGACTAGCTGTAAGAAAGGTCCTACGGACCTAATGCTATCTTTCCTGTAATAAAGTTCAAAGTTCAAAGTTCTCTCTCTCTCTCTCGTTTGTTTATTTATTATTTGTTGAGTCACTTGAGAAAAAGTGACTCTATGTAATCGGTCAGTGTTAGTCTGTCCGGCCGGCCGTCCGGCCGTCCGGCCGGCCGTCCGTAGACACCACCTTAACGTTGGACTTTTCTCGGAAACTATCAAAGCGATCGGGCTCATATTTTGTTTAGTCGTGACCTCCAATGACCTCTACACTTTAACGATGGTTTCGTTGACCTTTGACCTTTTTCAAGGTCACAGGTCAGCGTCAAAGGAAAAATTAGACATTTTATATCTTTGACAAAGTTCATCGGATGTGATTGAAACTTTGTAGGATTATTCTTTACATCAAAGTATTTACATCTGTAGCCTTTTACGAACGTTATCAGAAAAACAAGGGAGATAACTAGCCTTTTCTGTTTGGCAACACACAACTTAACGTTGGGCTTTTCTCGGAAACTATAAAAGTGACCGGGCTCAAATTTTATGTGAACGTGACTCATTGTGTTGTGAATAGCAATTTCTTCCTGTCCATCTGATGCCTCATATAATATTCAGAACTGCGAAAGTGACTCGATCGAGCGTTTGCTCTTCTTGTTTTGCTCTTCGTTTAATGTGTGTGTTGTAAAGACTAGCTGTAAGAAAGGACCATATGGAGCTATTGTTATTATCCTTCTGTGATAAAGTTTTTGAATTCGAGTTCTCGCTCTCTCTGTCTGCCCTCCTCCCCATCTGCAGTGTTCACAATTTCTCCACATTCATTTTTTTTTTAATTTTCTTCGGTGCCTGAGTGTCTTTGTCTGCCAGACCGCAAAGGAAAAATTTAGAGAGAGAGAGAGAGAGCTTGATTTTATAAAAGCTGTTTATTGTTTCCTCATGTTAAATGGCATAATGATTTGATTTATATTTCTTATTTATCATTTGCAGGCAGAGTGGTGGCAACAGAAAGTCAGTATGCCAGCAACTTGAAGCAATTTCTGAGTGGTTCTGGCAACAGTCTGACAAGTTTTGTGAAATTCAACAGTAACTCAAACCCAACTGCAATCACTGTGAGTAAACATAGAAAACTTTATTATCTTAATGAGAAATTAATGTGTCGTGTATGCATATATCTCAACATCCAACAACATACAACAATGATTTAACATCTCTTAAGTTTTGTTTGTATGAATCCTTTATGTGTTTGTGTGTGAGCTTACATCTCAAATGCTTCCTGTTGATGTCACACACAAGGAAACCCTGAAACACTTGATGCATCTTTATTGTCATCTGTTGTCCGAGCTATAGTCCATCAGTTTGAGGGATACAAGGCTAATACGATTTGTCATAAATATTTGTTTGCTGCTGCTGCTGAGGATGATGATAATCTGATGATGATGATGATGATGATGATGATGATGATGATGATGATGATGATGACGATTAAGAGATTCATATTCACAGGCAAGATTAGGCCTTTAAAGGACATGAGTTGTGGAAAATGTAATTCTATGTGGAATTTGATGCCACCTACAGGATGAAATCTTGGTGATTTAGGCCACTTGACAGGCATGAAGTTAAGAGCAAACCCTGGTGTGTATAACTTAAATAAACTTTGTGTGTGGCAGGGTTCATACATGACCCTGAGACACGTGAGAGAGTCAAACTCTGCCAGTGAGATAGAATCCATGGAGAGTCTGAGATCCATAGTGGACGGGTCAGGCCTGCCGCAGCATGAGGAAAGTAACGCCCTCCCTACACACAAGTGTTTTGCATACTCGCCCAGCTACCTGACGTACGAGACCAACAAGGTAAGGAGAATCATAAGTTAGATGAAGTTAGTCTGTTTTTGTAGATCTCTTGAGTTACAAGACCAAAAAGGTAAGGATTTATTCATGGAAGTTACTCAGTCCTTTCACATCACTTGATTTACAAGATCAACCAGGTACTGACTTATTACTTGATGTTACTCAGTTCTTAAATCAATCAATCAATCAATGAGTCTTATATCGCGCATATTCCGTGGGTACAGTTCTAGGCGCTCTGCAGTGATGCCGTGTGAGATGAAATTTTATACGGCCAGTAGATTGCAGCCATTTCGGCGCATATTTACCTTTCACGGCCTATTATTCCAAGTCACACGGGTATAGGTAGACAATTATTAACTGTGCCTAAGCAATTTTGCCAGGAAAGACCCTTTTGTCAATCGTGGGATCTTTAACGTGCACACCCAATGTAGTGTACACGGGGGGAGGTTCGGACACCGAAGAGAGTCTGCACACAAAGTTGACTCTGTGAAATAAATTTCCGCCGAACCTGGGATCGAACTCACGCTGACAGCGGCCAACTGAATACAAATCCAGCGCGCTACCAACTGAGCTATATCCCCGCCCTTGACTTACAAGACCAACATGATAACCATTAGTTCATTGAATTTACTCAGTTCTGCACATTTTATGAATGATCTGCATCAAAAATTCTATTTTGTAAACGGTTACAGTTTGCTGAGTATCCTATTTATTTTTTTTGAATTCCAGGTACTGTTACTTGAATTGTATCGCAACCTGGGCTTGGCGGGAGCAGCTGTGTTAATCGTGACCTGTGTTCTCATTGCCAACCTGTGGACCAGCCTCCTCGTCTTCTTTTGTGTCATCTTCACTGTGGTAAGCTGCAGCGTGGTCAGCCTAGGGCAGTATTTTTTGTATTCCTATTTTATGTCTTTTGTGTTGAAAGTTTAAGAGAGTACCTACAGCGTGAAACCATGCCCAGAATCGTTAAGACTGCATACTGTGGGCATTGTAAACTAATCGAGTTTCGTTCCAAAAATGCACTGGAACCCCCTTTTTAAAACCAAAAATTTGAAGAAATCAGGTCTTAACCCTATCAGCCCTGACTGCAGTGCAGGCTCAGCAGCCTCTCCAGCCTGGAGGGTTTTGGCACTGTAGTGCAAATCTGATGGGTACTTCACTAAAGCGCTTCTAACTCTGCAACTAATAGTTGTAGACACATACAATTCTGTGTGTTGTATGATAAGTGCATGTTCTTACCTGTTGAGTAGCAGTCAGCACCTTCTGAAGTGTGTAAAGTTCAAAGAAATCCTTCTTCCAAGTCACAAACACAACACCAACAAGTATGTAAACACACCACTCTGTCAGGGTTGTTCCAACAAGTCACAGGATGTTTCTGTCTCATATTTGCATCGAAGCCCGCGCACAGGTCTTGTGCACTCAAATCACCACTTGTTTCACTCGATTGAGACGAAGAAACGTCGCATTCGGCATCATAATCACTGTCATCGTCGAGGAAAATCTCGTCAAGAACCTGCCTCAACGAGTAGCGGCGTTGGTTGCTCATATTTCGCAAGAAAAATGCTCAAAAAACACTCAATCGGACGATTTTCGTTCGCCAAATTGCTCCAAACAAAGAAGAAGGAAGTGGGAACAGATTTACCTCCCTTGCTCGTGACCTGCCTTTATATTTAGATCAGAAACAAGGTCAGAGAAGATGCGTGTCACTGCTAAGGAGCGCCCGACAAACTGTCGGGCGCAGGGCGGAAAGAGTTAAAAAGGAGAGAGTCTTAAATTGGGGGGTCTTCTTCTTCTTCTTCTGCTTCGTGGGCTGAAACTCCCACGTACACTCGTGTTTTTTGCAGGAGTGGAATTTTACATGTATGACCGTTTTTTACCCCGCCATTTAGGCAGCCATACGCCGTTTTTGGAGGAAGCATGCTGGGTATTTTCGTGTTTCTATAACCCACCGAATTCTGACATGGATTACAGGATCTTTTTCGTGCGCACTTGGTCTTGTGCTTGCGTGTACACACGGGGGGTGTTCGGACACCGAGGACAGTCTGCACACAAAGTTGACTCTGAGAAATAAATCTCTCGCCGAACGTGGGGATGAACTCACGCTGACAGCGGCCAACTGGATACAAATCCAGCGCGCTACCGACTGAGCTACATCCCCGCCCAATTGGGGGTTCTTAAAAGGGGGGTTCCACTGTACACCAATGTAAGGGTGTGCATTTGGAGTAACTAGGATTAGGAATGTGTGTGTCAAGAGTGGCAATGATGATGACTAAGGTTGGCTGAGAGAATTGTGAAAGGAATTACAAGATGAGAGAATGCTGTTATGTGCATGCTGAAGGAAAGGTCTTGTACAAGTAGAATCAAATGAGGGAAGTTGAAGGATGACTTTTGATAACAATGATGATGACGGAACAACAGTCGTGAAGACGTCAAGGATGAGGCTGACGGTCGAGAAAGATGACAGTGACCTGTGGTGATTGTGATGGCAATGGCAGTGATGGCAATGGCAGTGATGATGGCTACCATGAAGACGGTGATAACAATGATGATGACGGAACAACAGTCATGAAGACGTCAAGGATGAGGCTGACGATCGAGAAAGATGACAGTGACCTGTGGTGATTGTGATGGCAATGGCAGTGATGATGGCTACCATGAAGACGGTGATAACAATGATGATGATGATGGAACAACAGTCATGAAGACGTCAAGGATGAGGCTGACGATCGAGAAAGATGACAGTGACCTGTGGTGATTGTGATGGCAATGGCAGTGATGATGGCTACCATGAAGACGGTGATAACAATGATGATGAAGAATCTGATCTAACATTGAATGATAACAGCGAGGGAGGATGTTATTTTGCTTGCAGGTGGATGTGGCAGGAACGTTGCAGTTCTGGGGCACGTCAATTGACACGGCCAGCAGTATCTTACTCACACTGACCGTAGGGCTTGCAGTGGATTACTCTGCCCACATCGGTCACACCTTTATGACCATTTCTGGACCACGGAAAGGTTTGCATTCTTTGTTGGATAGATAGATGTAGTAGTCTCCCTTCACAGCACACTCTGCAGAGTTGTCTGCCGGCAAAGAGCGTGAGCTATTCATAGTTGCACAACATTTCTTCTACATCGCCGGCTAGACACCTGTCAATTGTAGAGTTTTGTTTGTCAGTTGTGTGTTCTGTTGTGAAAAAGGTTCAAGTCGAAGTTGCAACTTCATTGTGAAAGGATTTCAGCATTAGTTATGTGTTAATCTGTATATCTATGTACATTTACTTGTGCTATGATGTAAAAGGGGATAAGCTGTAGAGAAACTGTTCACAGACACAGAGTGAATGCGGGAAATCGTCATGGTTACTGATGTGCAAAGAGAGCAGAAAGAATCAGAGAGGGTAAAAGTAATCAGTATAACCCTGAAAATAGAAATATTAAGTCATCATTATCTAAATTAAATGGGCTACATCGGGACATAGCCATTTTATTTCTATAACATTTACATCATTTTGTGTGACAGAGAGGACAGTGGCCACACTACGGAACATAGGCCCAGCAGTGTTCAACGGGGGGTTCAGCACTTTCTTGGCCTTTGTTCTGCTAGCCAACAGTTCCAGCTACGGTTTTGTCGTCTTCTTCAGGGTATGCTGAATACAGATTGTATTTTGGAACCTGTTTGACATTTTTTTTTATCCAAACTTAATTCTTTCACTGATCATTGCAAATTGCTTTGTGGAAGCGCTGTACTCTGTGTTATAGTTTCTTTACTCAAACTTCTGTCTATCTCTCTGATCATTTGACTGTTTATACTCCCTCCAGACAGCTTACTCGTCTGCAGATACCAGGATTCTTCGTATTCCCCATGTAAGAACGAAACGTTCAGTCACAGGTCATTCTCCTATGCTGTCCCCCACCTCCAAATGGAACTCCATCCTGTGTGATATGCGCTACATTGTTTCCACCCACTGCCTTTTAAGAAACCTTTAAATACCCATTAATTTTGTTCAATCTGTGTCTAAATGCCTAAACAAACAAATATCCAAAAACCAAAAGCTGAGTATGACCGCCGAAACTGACAGGGAAAAAAAGAGGTCATATTTGTATTGTGTAACAAACCCACACGAGTGCTTGTGGGGGTTGCAGCCCACAAACATAGCAGTAGAAGATGGTTGTATTAGTGACACATTTTTGTATATTTTCATGACAGGTATTCTCCACAGTGGTCTTGTTTGGACTTTTTCATGGTCTGGCTTTCCTGCCCGTCCTGTTGAGCATAGTGGGTCCTCCAGCATACATGAATGCCGACATCATACCAAAGTCACGAGAGCTGACCGTCAGACCGGACCCCGGTGCAGGAAAAGAAACTTCTGCAGCAGAAAGTGTACAAAATGGAGAACCACACCATATAGAGGTAGGTTTTCAGTCATTGGTTTTGAAAATGTTTGGTTTTTCCTCAGAGTCGTGCAGTTATAGAAGTTATAGCTAAGGGTACTATCCGTGTGTAAGCGAGCAGGCACACCACAATAAATTATTCTGGATTTTGAATGAGAGAAGAGCATCCTTTCACTTTGGCATGTACATAGCCTGGCTGATTTCGTTGCACGATGGGAGCTTTTTTAGAAATTAGTGTTTAATGACACTAATATGTCAATCTGCGAAATGAATTCAACAACAAATTCCCATTCTACACAGGAAACAGCCAGGCGTAAGATTTTTGGTATCTGCTAAAAAAGAAGGATGCTCTTACCTCATGTAAAAGCCTGGACAAGTCTGTGTTGGTGCACATAATAGTTTACATGGCAATGACAGTATCTTTAACAGCAGTGGTATAAGCAAGCTTTATCATACCTAGCCTCACAAGCTGAATTTGTTGTGTGAGATTTTGTGTATTCCTTCGAGCTACAATAATTCGTATGGACTTCTTTTACATTTGAGGTTGATTGCTCTAAGTAAATGCTTTTAACTGAATCTGCTGAGACGTTAGAGTTTTAAGCCAGTATATATTTGTTGGACATCTGTTGAAAACAAAGGCAGGAAAGGCTTTTTTAATCATACGTTAATAGTGCAGATGTTGTTCTTATGTTCTTTTTTTGGAAGCTCTTCTGCAGGAATTATTATTTGTTTATCTTTTCATAACAAAACCGAAGATCTATTTTTATCATAGATTGACTGTGTTAATGATTGATTCAGAAAACATAAATGTGTACTGTTCAGATGCAGCAGATAGAGCTTTTCGAAAAGCTTCAAGAGAGCGTGGAAGTGGTGGGTTCCTTGTTCGAGTGTTGTTTCTTTGTTGCACAGTGGGACTCCCTTTCAAGACCACCAAAATTTGGAACAAATCATGTCATAAAATGGATGGAGTTATCAATAAAACTTTACAGAAGTTATGAACAGAATGATTCTTAAAAGGGAGATTCAACTGCAAAGACTTCTTTTCCACTCTTGTGAGACTAAGTAAACCTTTGAATTGTTGTTCCACATCTGTGAGAGTGTGGCATTTACTGTTACTCTCCTAACTTGGTTTTTAAAACGAGTTCATTAAAATACATGTTCACTGGCACTCTAACAGCCTGTTTGTCACCAAATTAATTGTCTTTCCTGATTGAATTAAAGTACAAGATTTAACACTCAAGTGAAGTTATCTGTTGGAAAAGCAGATCTTTTACTGAGGATTCCAGCCTGGGGAATCCTGGAACATAATATCAGAAGTGGTTTTTATGGGCTTGTGGGAAATATGCATATATTCTTTTCATGACAAAAACTGTTACCAGTTATGGTTGATCTGACAGAAAACATGACAGTAGTAACGGGTGACCAAATAACAAAGAAAAATAATGGGGAAAAGGGCTTTCAATGCTAGCATGTAGTTTAGTTGTGTATTCAAATCATAACAGATGCCTTCCAAGTGAGAACAGGCGTGAGACAAGGATGTCTACTATCGCCTTTCCTGTTCCTACTTGTGATTGACTGGGTGATGAAGGCATCCACAGCCCAGAAGCGGAACGGAATCCAGTGGACACTCTGGACACAGTTGGATGACCTGGACTTTGCAGATGACGTGGCCCTTCTTTCCCATACCCAACAACAAATGCAGGAGAAGACCAGCACTGTGGCCAACAACTCCGCTCGATTTGGCCTCAACATCCACAAGGGGAAGAGCAAGGTCCTTAGGACCAACGCAACAGCCAACACGACCCCCATCACGCTGGATGGTGAAGCACTGCAAGAGGTAGACAATTTCACCTATCTCGGAAGCATTGTCGACAAGCAGGGTGGCACGGACGTTGATGTTAGAGTCCGGATTGGCAAAGCAAGAGCAGCTTTCCTTCAACTGAAGAACGTATGGGCATCAGCAGACCTGAGCATCAACACCAAGCTCAGGATTTTCAACACCACGGTGAAGTCAGTCTTGCTGTATGGAGCCGAAACCTGGAGAACTACAGTTGCCATCACAAGAAAAATCCAGACCTTCATTAACACCTGCCTCAGAAGAATCCTCCGAATTCGCTGGCCTGACACCATCAGCAACAAAGACCTTTGGCAGCGAACAAAACAGTTATCCGTAGAACAGGACATTCTGCAAAGACGCTTCCGGTGGATTGGCAAGACGACAACCAGCATCACGCGACAGGCCCTCACATGGAACCCGCAGGGCAAGAGGAGACGAGGCCGGCCGAGAAACACCTGGCGTCGTGACTTGGAGGCAGAGGTGAAACACATCGGCTACACCTGGAGACAACTGGAGAGATTGGCCCAGGATCGGAGTGCCTGGCGAGCTCTTGTTGGCGGCCTATGCCCCGGACGGGGTCAAAGGCATGAATGAAATGAATGAATGACATTGTATCTTTTAACTTCTTTCTCTTTGTCAAGTGTCAAGCCGTCCTAATCTATGTTCACAATCCCCTTTGTTAGAGTGAATGTACTCTTTGGGCTTAAATTAAGAGACCAGTTGAAAGTCCCATGAATTTGTCATGGCACTATAGTCTTATAAATTTGTCAGTCCTAACGGATTTTGTATTGCAGGTTTGTGCAAACGTCCTGATTTAAAGTGAAATTCTGCATCTGCTTTTCTTCAGTTTCTTACAGTGGCATTATCTTGATTGATTTAAGGCATCTTTTTCCGTTTCTGAATTTAGTACAGTATTTCTTTTCTTTGTTATGCATTTTTTTCATTCTTCTTTTTAGATATTAATCATTTTACAGGTTACAGGTTGGAATTGAACAACTATTAGTTTTTCCTCAAGTAAATCTACTGCGTAATATATTTTTTTCTGAAGAGTTTACATCCATAATTTATGTTAACTCCACTGTTTTGTTTCCAATGTAATTTTGAAAACTCGAAATTTCTGGTATTTTACCTGTTAAAAAAATCAAAACATTCGGAATAAAGTCGGCAACCAGTATTTTGCTTGGTTAGTTTCTTCCTTGCTAATATTAACAGCTATTGTGTTTTCAGCGTAGCAATAGGGTCCAATATTTAGACTCGAACAAGTATAATGCGACTCGTCTTCGACTCGTCGGCATTATACTTGTCTCGTCTAAATATCGGACCCTATTGCTACGCTGAAAATACAATAGCGATTATATAGCTGTTCTGACCTTTATTTGTTGTTCCAAACTTACAAAATGACAGTTTTTGCGTCGATGCGTTGATCTCAGGTTTTGATAGCAGACGCCGTTTCTTATGCGCATTAATTTTGCGCAGGCGCCACACTGACTTTGGAAAAAAACTTGATTTGACAACACAGCTGTTAAACAGCTTTTTATTAGTTCATTCGTATACAACAAAAAGAAGTTTGAGTTTTTTTAATTTTGAACAAGACTACTTATGAAGAAGACCAAAACACAACATCAACGGAAAACTAGAAACAACTGAAGAACTAGGATGCAACAAGGGGAGGAGAAGAGAACAGCTAATCCGTACAACGCGAGCAGACGGCAGCGAAGTTTTCAGTTTGGGTGAATGGCATTTATACTTGTCTCGTCATGAAGCGAATTTTTCAACCTCAGTTATAAACGACTACATGAATGTTAGTGCCATGGGTTGTACATCAATACTTCAGAGGGGAAGTGGGGTATTTAGTGTGGAGTTACGAGATAAGAAAAGCCGAATGCGAAAGTTTGTGTCAGTCGGCAACTGTGAACTGAGCTCACACAGGCACACAAAAACGGCTGTTCCGTTTTACTCCCCTGTTTGTACTACATCTTTCGACTTTGGGCATTTTGTGGTGTTTAGGGACAGAAAATAATTGGTTTAGTCCTGTTTCATCGGGAAGTTAGCAGAAAAGGGTATGCTATCGACATTTGTAAAGCTGAAAAACATTCCCGAGAAGAATTTCAAGTTGTCAGTGTATGCTGTTGTCGATCAGTGAAACATCGTGTGGTACAGATGGGTAAACCGGAACCATGCATCTTTGTTATTGCCAATATGCTTTTGGATATTGGCAAAAATGGCCGACTTCCGTAGCATTATGCTTTGATGATCGGAAGAGACCATCCAATCACAGCTCCCGAATTCCCCCACGTGTCCATCATAATAGCTATATAATGTAATCACTACACTGTAGTTAAGACATGGTTTGGCATAACAGAGTGACCATTTTCTGTGAGAGCTAACATTCGCACTTGTAAAAAAAATACTGGTTTGGAAACTGGCCAGCATGAATACTGACATTATTATTCTGTTTAGCTCTCCTGCAGTGTTGGATTTTGTCTTGTTGCAACTTCACTCTCATCTGAATCTTTTTTCTTTCTAGCCACTTCTACACTTTAACCAATAGAATGGACGCCAGGAGGTAACTGATGTCAGTGTTGTGTCAAGCATGACAATATCTGAATGTAAAGGGATGGTTATTGTGATTGTGGTTGAACCAAGCATGACAATTTTCTCGGTGGAAATGGATGTTCATGTTGGGAATGGTATAGGAGATTGTTTTTATTTGCGCTTTTATTCACCTGTTTTGCAAATTCATTTTTTTCTCGCACTGCCATTTTACAGTGGACCTCAAAAATCTGAGAAAATCAGGTTTTAAAAAGGAGGGAGTCTTAAAAGGGGGGAGGGGGAGGGTCCACTGCGTCCATTGCCGTTGCTTCAATAACTAATGAAGGAGAAAGTAAATTTGGGGAATCGAGAAAGAGGGTTTACAAGTGAAGGGGTCGGTGTGGGGGAGGGGGGTTCAGGTGTGTGTGTGTGTGACTGATTCTCTTTGAAAGTATCTGCTGTATGTATGTGTATGAATGTATGCATGTGTGCATGCACATTGGGATGCACATGAATGTACATACATGCATGCAAGAATGTTCATAAGAATGCTTGAATGTCAAGTGTTTTGCTCCGGTAATTGTCTGTGTAATTATATTTAGTCAAGTTTTGACTAAATATTTTAACATCGAGGGGGAATCGAAACGAGGGTCGTGGTGTATGTGTGTGTGTATGTGTGTGTGTATGTGTGTGTGTGTGTGTGTGTGTGTGTGCGTGTAGAGCGATTCAGACCAAACTACTGGACCGATCTTTATGAAATTTGACATGAGAGTTCCTGGGATTGATATCCCCATACGTTTTTTTCATTTTTTTGATAAATGTCTTTGATGACGTCATATCCGGCTTTTCGTGAAAGTTGAGGCGGCACTGTCACGCCCTCATTTTTCAACCAAATTGGTTGAAATTTTGGTCAAGTAATCTTCGACAAAGCCCGGGGTTCGGTATTGCATTTCAGCTTGGTGGCTTAAAAATTAATTAATGACTTTGGTCATTAAAAATCTGAAAATTGTAAAAAAAAATAAAAATTTATAAAACGATCCAAATTTACGTTTATCTTATTCTCCATCATTTGCTGATTCCAAAAACATATAAATATGTTATATTCGGATTAAAAACAAGCTCTGAAAATTAAATATATAAAAATTATTATCAAAATTAAATTGTCCAAATCAATTTAAAAACACTTTCATCTTATTCCTTGTCGGTTCCTGATTCCAAAAACATATAGATGTGATATGTTTGGATTAAAAACACGCTCAGAAAGTTAAAACAAAGAGAGGTACAGAAAAGCGTGCTATCCTTCTTAGCGCAACTACTACCCCGCTCTTCTTGTCAATTTCACTGCCTTTGCCGTGAGCGGTGGACTGACGATGCTACGAGTATACGGTCTTGCTGAAAAATGGCAGCTACTTGACTAAATATTGTATTTTCGCCTTACGCGACTTGTTTTTTTCCTTCTCTTCAGCCAACTTCTTTTCACACCATCCAATCCCGTTCTATCCCATGTCACCCTTTCTTGTTGCTATTTTCTCAACTTTCTCCCTCTCATATTAAGTTGATTTTGGACACTTGAGGCTCCTTCACCAAGATGTAAACAAAGTTCTGCAAAGCGAAAGTTTAGAAGTCTTTGAGTGTGGGAAGGTAACCACTTAAAGAAATACATGTACTGACCACACACACACGCACGCACACACGCAAGCATGCACGCACGCATGCACACACACACACACACACACACACACACACACACACACAAATGCACATACACACGCAGGCACATACTCATGCTAGCGTGCACCCAAGCATGCAGGTACACACACGCACAAACACACACACACACGCAGGTACGCGCATGCAAGCACGGGGCATACACAGGCAGAGTGGAAGAGAGAAAGAAGCTGCAGAGACTATGAGTTTATGAATATTTATGAACAAGATCAGGAGAGTCTGTGTCTAGCTGTCTGACCCCCCCCCCCTCTCCCCTGACCAACTACCCTCTCCTATTCTCCACTCCCATTTTACATGTTTTGAAGTCTTTTAACCCCTGCTACCACTCCCCACCAGCACCAGCCACCCCCTAGTTTCTTGTGAGTCTTTCCCTAAGTTACATCAGCTACGAATGGTTGTTATCATTTGATCTAGAACTTAAGAGAGAAAAAAAACCTTAATATAATCTATCACATGAATCAAATAAATGATATGCTTTACATGACAAAGCTGAGAATGAAGTTGCAGTATTTAGCCATTGTGTCATATGGTATGGTAATTTATTGTTTGACGACAACAACACCAAAGATTTGTTTATCCAAACATGAATCAAGGTTGTTTTACATTACCCTGTTAACTCTCCTTGATGCCAAAAGTGTATTCAATGTTAGAATGTCAACCTTATTCAGTTCAGATTTCTTACGTTTTCTCCTGCATATGCCTACACTTTTAGATTTCCTTTTGCATTGCTATTTTATGTATTTTATTTTTGGCATTTTGTTTTATGGCACTTTGCTTTATTAATAGAATGAATGTTTATATTGCAAAGACAGTGGCGGTGGAGTTTCTTTAAACAATGATGTGGTGTGTAAACAACAATGATGTGGTGTGTATCATTTAGAGTGAAATATAATCAACTCAGGCAATTAGAATATTCTGACACTCTGACATTATTTTGATTTTAAGCAGTGTTTTTTCTTGTACATAGACATTTTGCATTCTTGCCAACAGCACACTTTCCAATTTAAAAAAAAAAGTTATTCTCTTTATTTTTTATCATGGGATGGGAGTGTCTGCAGACAAAGTTATCCTCCTTCCTGCGTTCACAGTCGTGTTCACTGCCTTAGATAATTTGAGGCTTTCACATGGAATAAGAGCATCCTTTTGTTTGTAAACGTACAACAAAATCAGTTTTATGTGATTATGGCTGCATTTTGTGGAAGTGGGACTATTTTGCTGAATTGAAATAGCAAATTGACACAGGGCCCGGGTCGGGTGCAATGGCCTAGTGGATAAGACGCCGGCCTCCTAAGCGGAAGGTGGAGTGTTTAATCCCGGCCGCGCCTGGTGGGTTAAGGGTGGAGATTTTTCCGATCTTCCAGATCAACTTATGTGCAGACCACTTGTGCAAAAACATGAGTGAATGTGGGAGTTTCAGCCCATGATGATGAACGAAGAAGAAAAGAAAGAAGACAGGTGTCGTTTAAGAAATACATTCAACAGCAAGTCCCACTTTGCTCAGAAAGTAGCCATGCTGTTGATTTGTGGCTTTTAGTTAAGTTGAAGGCTGCTCTTATCCCATGTAAAGGCCTGAGCTTATCTGTGGCAAGTAACACACTTGCTTACACAAGAATTTAAGGAATATACCTTTTAAGGATTGAATTTTCAGGTAAGGTTCAACAGGTAAGTTAGAAACAGTGGATGATGGTCCAGGAATTCAGGAGAACAAGGAGCACATTTCAATGGCATTAATTAGATTTTGAAAATTGACAATTTTGTAAATATAGAAAAAATATATATAAACCAGTAGTTTGGTCTGAATCGCTCTGCACACACACACGGACAGACAGACACACACACATACACCACGACCCTCGTCTCGATTCCCCCTCTATGTTAAAACATTTAGTCAAAACTTGACTAAATGTAAAAATATGTAAAGAATATGCATGACAATTTCCATAACAAAAAATGTTCATAACTCTTGGACTATGAAATTCCAAAAGGCAAAAAGGAACAACATTATATGCATTTAAAGCGATGATGATGACATTGCTGATGATATTGACAGGATGATGATGATGACAGAATAAAAAAATCCATCATGCTAGCTAAGTTTATTTCCCTGTACATGTATGTACTGCTTTTCATTGTTGCATGTACTATTTCTAGTTTAGCAATATAAATTTGTAGACTTTTTTTAATAAATTTTGTTCATATGTTATCTTATAATTAGAACTTATGTTATACATTGTAACAAAGACATTCTTTAAAAAAAAAAAGGGTATTCATTGTTAAAGGCACAGTACGCCTCCTGTAAACCATCACAGATACTGTCAGGCTTTTACACACAGTACAAACACCCTTCCATTTGAACACTCACCGAACGGGAACATCCTAGGTGCCCTACGTAAAGAGCGAGCAATTTTCAAAGAATTAATTTTTCGGATTGAGACCATCTCAATCGCACCCATCCTAAACTCAGGTCAAAAAAGAGTTACTTCCCTTCAACTGGCGATAGCCGTGGAGCAATGATTGTGCGTTTTGGCGCTAGACCTAACTTTTAAAATCTAAATAATAAATTGACAGCTTGTTACACAAACATTCTTAAATCATAAAAGAATTATTTTTTCATCAAGACAAGATCAGTACAATTCGAAGTTTTGAAAGTTTGAAAAAAGAAAAGCCCGGAAGCAGGGTCACGCAAGGTCGTGGTTTTCGTAGCAGACGACGGTTTATAGGCAGTCAAAAGCCATCGCTCGAGTTCTTATGAACCACATTCGTTTGTTTCGTGAAAAGTCAGAGGTACATAATAACGTGCTATTGCAGATAAGCTCACAGCGAGCCGCATTCAAATTACAAACTGACGACTGCATTGTGAAAAAGGGAAACTGGATCACACGGGTTCACGATGGCTCAGGGGTAAGATAAACCACGCAAAAATAAATTCTTTGAAAATTGCTCGCTCTTTACGTAGGGCACCTAGGATGTTCCCGTTTGGTGAGCGTTCAAATGGAAGGGTGTTTGTACTGTGTGTAAAAGCCTGACAGTATCTGTGATGGTTTACGGGAGGCTTACTGTGCCTTTAAGGCGTAATCTGGATCCGTCTAAAAATACAAATGTTTTTATCTTATCTTATCATATCTTATCTCCTTTCACCTCACAGGTACAAGATCTCAACCACTCACAAGGTCAAGCCCATGATGCTCCATTCACCATTTCAGACAGCGTTGGTAATGATGTTCTCTTCACCCCTCGCGGCGGCACTGTCTTCATTCCGGCTGCTGTCTATGAACAAGGAACATCATCCAACAAAGTGACCAAGCTATAGTTACTGCGCATTTGTTTCCCTTTGTTTTCATTGAATTTGTACACAGTTGTGTGAAGCACCTTTTTTTGTGTGCATGTGTGGCCTTGTGTTATTTAAATGATGAAGGGCCAATGAAGAAGAGTGCATTGTATATCACAAGTCATGTTGTCAGTACCCTATTCAACATCTTGGTTCTACCCTGAAAGTATGGGAAACAAGAGAACGTCCATTCGTATGGCTTTTTTTCAATTCACTAGCTGTTGTCAGAAAGACTGATGAGCATTAATTTGCTCTTGTCAATGCATTAACTGTGTACATTTGATATTGAACCCAGTGTTACCCTGTGATGGCATGAAAGGCTAGATAAAATGAGGGCGTGTGTTTTAAAGGGATAATACCTAATTGTTTGTTCGTTCATGGGCTGAAACTCCCACGGCTTTTACATGTATGACCGTTTTTACCCCGCCATTTAGGCAGCCATACGCCGCTTTCGGAGGAAGCATGCTGGGTATTTTCGTGTTTCTATAACCCACCGAACTCTGACATGGATTACAGGATCTTTTTTGTGCGCACTTGGTCTTGTGCTTGCGTGTACACACGGGGGTGTTCGGACACCGAGGAGAGTCTGCACACAAAGTTGACTCTGAGAAATAAATCTCTCGCCGAACGTGGGGACGAACTCACGCTGACAGCGGCCAACTGGATACAAATCCATATAAATCCATATAAATAAAAGAGAGTGTCTGTCTGTCTGTGTGTGTGTGTGTGTGTCGGTGATCGCCATACCTCAGAGATGGCAAAAGATAAGCACAAGATATTTTGCATGCACACTGCCCTGGACCCTCAAATGTGCACCTGGGTTTTAGTTTCTCCAGACATTGTTTCCTTCCTCGGATAATTACCCTCCCCATCTATCAATACAGTCAATATAGTGCAAGGGAGGTAAGTCATGCTTTGTCACCCACGGAAGGGAGGTAACTCTCATCAAACCGGTATACCGTGTCATTCTCAAGGGTTACCCCCCCGCCCGCTATCATCCCGCCGCCCCCCCCCCCCCCCCCCCACACACACACACACACTAACCCTGCCCCCTGCTCCCCCTCCCTGCCTTCCAGATCATCGCGAATAATGTTTACGAAACGATCGCCTCAGTGAAAGATCACGAGAATTTACAGATTTCTCTCCCCTGTTCAAAAAGGTATGACGCGCTCACTCATGAGGTATGCGTGCTTTGATCAGACGGTAACTACAGTGGGTGTGAGAAGGGGTAAACAAATCACGAAGAACACGTTGAACCAAATAGAAACTTGCCTTGCCTATACATCCAAATGTATGAGCTCACACTGTCGTTTTTCTTATCCACATTGGAATAAGATTCGAGAGGTTTCTGAGAGAGGGGAGAGCAGAAACACCCGGGCGAAGCCGGGCCTGACTGCTAGTACCTAATGAAAAAGGCCCTCAGATCGCTTCTAAAGTTATACCATAAGATTCTGCGATACAAATAATGCTCCTACCCAGGAGGACTGCCTTCAAGTGTTTTAAAAGCTTAATTAAATGTCATAGAATAGACAAAGAAAGAGCGATCTTTGTGATGGTTAGTTTGGGTTATTTTCACTGAGTTACTTCCCGTGTTTGTGAATGTGATGAACGTGACTAGGGGGCCGATTTAATGAAAGACAATGCTACTCTTAAACAACATTTGCTAAGCTGAAAATCCAAACAATATCGCGTCCGCCCCGTGATCGGGAGGCCGTGGGTTCGAACCCCGACCGGGTCATACCAAAGACTTTAAAATTGGCAATCTAGTGGCTGCTCCGCCTGGCATTATGGGGTTAGTGCTAGGACTGGTTGGTCCGGTGTCAGAATAATGTGACTGGGTGAGACATGAAGCCTGTGCTGCGACTTCTGTCTTGTGTGTGGCGCACGTTATATGTCAAAGCAGCACCACCCTGATATGGCCCTTCGTGGTCGGCTGGGCGTTAAGCAAACAAACAAACAAACAAACAAACAAACAATGTCCAAATTGTTATACTTGAGGGTTTACAAGAGTTGACAGGTCTGGTAAACGGATAGATGAGCACACCGTGGATCAGAATTCTACTCAAGCCCATTATTTGTCCCAACATTTGCTGAAAGAACACGGGGCGCAGGCATAATCTCACTATTTTTTTTTATGTCATATCGCTGTGCTAAACATACTTGTGTGCATTGCAGTAAAACAATACGTAACTCTGTGCATGTATAGTGCAATATTTGCAAAGTGTCTTTCAGGAAAGGTTTACAAGTCGCATTTAATTTGATAAAACTCCTCAGCTTCCCCCCAGACCCCAGCTTTATTTTCCTTGAAACTCTTCACTCGCACTGTAAATTGCCTGACCAATTATTGAAATACAATCACAATGTGATTTTAGACTGTGCTGTGGTGTTATCACAGTGACCTTACTTGCTTGTACACATGCATGCACAGCATGGGGAAAAAAAGGTCATTTACATATCATAGAGAGATGATCAGAAATTCAAATTCCAAAACAGAAGTCAATATGCAAATAAACCAGACTCATGTCAAAACCTGTGCTTTTGGTATCCAAGAAAATATAATTCTAAGTTTCTGCCGGCTGTTCCATGTATGAATCTTTTAATGAACTTTCGTACACTAAGTGTTTTCTTTCGTCGTTTGGAAGTTGTTAAGCGCAAATGTGTATTCCTTAGGTTATCAGGAAAGTTAAATGAAAGATTCATGGAGAAGAGTTGACCCAAGCCATTCTTGCCAAAATGAGATATGATCTTGGCCATATATATGTACCTGGTACATACTTTTTTTTTAAGGAACTTCTTGGCAAATAATTATAACTTCTTGCTGTACAATCCGCACATTTCTTGGAATATTTTCCCCTCGGATGTTGTTTCTTGTATCCCCACCCCATAATTTCTTAGTCACCATTTCAGTACATGTATTTTTGTATTTATATATTTTTGAATTTTGTGTGTGACAGATTTTCATTTTTCATTTTTTTCTCTTTTTTTTCCAAATGTCAGTTGGACACTACCTTGCAATCCTTTTGCAAACAGCTCACATGGTACTACTACTCACAAACGTTTATATCTTAAAGTGTACAACTTCCATTTTCTTTTCCAAACCTGAGATTTTAAGATTGTGCCATGCACCTGATGAGGATGAGATTGATATTTTTTGTTCTGTGAAAATATACATGTCTTCATTATGTTGATGATATTATTTGTCTCTGAAAAAAATTATACATGCAGTCTTCATATGTTTATGCTTATTTCTATTGTGAATTTGTAAAATGTAATGTATCCAGGAGGTTTTGACTGATTTTTACATTATTTGATGACAATTTATGAGACGTCTGTTTGCAAACAACAAAAGTGGTAGAACGCTCATCATGAATTAGAATAAAATCAAATCAACCTAACGTATTAACCTAATACTGTTAATGTCAGGTATTCCAAAACGTTTCATATTATGCTTTAATTATATTACATGCCCTTTGTGTTATAATTGAAATTTTTCTTAAATCCAAATGTACAATCACCGTTGAAACTGTCATCATTTTGTTCTGTTAGCAAAGGAGACAATGAAATATGTGATACAGTGTAACTGCATAAATGTTCTTACTGTTGTATGAACAAAAATTACTGTTGATTTTGATTTCATTTTTATAATTGTATGATCCCATTGCTGGGAATTTCAGGTGGCTTCCTCCCAGTGAAAAGCTAACAGCCAGAAGAGTTACACTACCCAGGTGTGTGTGCATGTTTAGGAGTAATCAGCCACCTGCACTTAAGGCAGAATGACATTCCTGCTATTACCCCCCCCCCCCCCCCTCCTCCCCCCCCCCCCCCTCCTCCCCCCCCCCCTCCTCCCCCCCTCCTCCCCCCCTCCTCCCCCCCCCTCCTCCCCCCCCCCTCCTCCCCCCCCCCTCCTCCCCCCCCCTCCTCCCCCCCCTCCTCCCCCCCCCCCTGCGGGTTAGGGGGAAGAATTTACCCGATGCTCCCCAGCATGTCGTAAGAGGCGACTAACGGATTCTGTTTCTCCTTTTACCCTTGTTAAGTGTTTCTTGTATAGAATATAGTCAATGTTTGTAAAGATTTTAGTCAAGCAGTATGTAAGAAATGTTAAGTCCTTTGTACTGGAAACTTGCATACTCCCAGTAAGGTAATATATTGTACTACATTGCAAGCCCCTGGAGCAAATTTTTGATTAGTGCTTTTGTGAACAAGAAACAATTGACAATTGACAAGTGGCTCTATCCCATCTCCCCCCTTTCCCCGTCGCGATATAACCTTCGTGGTTGAAAACGACGTTAAACACCAAATAAAGAAAGAAAGATTCCTGCTATTTGAATTTGTCGTGGGACGGTTTTCTTCCACACGAGATTATGTTCATTGTTTAACAAAGCTGTCAAGCTAAGCTAGACATCAACTTATCCATGTATCGTTCTTGTCATGCACCCGGCGGAAGCTTGGTACATTCAGTTTTACTCATGTTTTAGTAGCGGCAAAGAAAGAAAGCGTGAGACATACGTCTTTTACATACCACAGTGGTGGGGGTGGGGGGGGGGGGGGGGGGAGGAGGCATGGATACTGTCTCTAAGTTGACCAGTGTATGCTGGATTCAAACCCACAACCCAAGGATCCCAAGTCCAGTGCTCTACGTACTAAGCAACCAGGCCTCTCGGTATATGATGACTGATTTTAAAACTGCCAAAGAACTAGTCAACCAACATTTAAGAAACAGGTGTTTTTTTAATTTTTTTATATTTTTTTTGGAAGAGAACGCCATTCAATCAGTCAAAGCGTGGCTACCAAAATAATCTTGCTGTTGTATACAAACGAATTTTGCAGAACAATTAAAAAAAAAAAGAAGGCCAAAGACAATATTGGATGAAGTGGAAACAAGCTTAGCTGCTTTATATCTGTGTATAGAATCCTTGTGTCTCTTTTTGCTGCATGGGTCCATGCCAGGGAATCAAGTGATGTGCATGTATGTTCTTTTCCCCAGCCTGTGTGGGTATTGTTTTTAACAGATAACTTTGGAACAATTACTGCACATACAATACATATCAGTCATCTTGTCAATACTTGACGTTTTAAGAGTCTTGTTTTATGCAAACTCCAAAAGTCTTCATTATTTGCGTGCAGTATTTGTTTGTTTGTTTGTTCATTTACGTGCATATATAATATTTTTTGTTTAAGTCTGTACCAATCAAAACACTTTTCTATGACTTACTTTTGTTAAAAATGCAAAAAGTAATAAGAGAAAGCCTGCATTGTTTTACATTTGATATTGCTAGAATGAGGTTAGAGAAAGAGAGACAGAGAGTGTGTGTGCACATGTGTAGACTGATGACCCCTACATAACCGCATTCAAAGTATACGAGTTGCGGGTAACTGAGCAAAGACGATGGTGAAAATAAGCGATGAAGTCAAGACGGGACTTTCCAATTCATAGACAAAGCAAGCATACCATCACCCCCAGACACACACACACACACACCTAACCTCCACTTAATTCAGTCTTAACCCCACCCCACCCCACCTCGGCTCCGCTTCCGGCGCACCCATAAAAAAAGTTAGACTAAGCAATAATACTTTTTAATTCTCGGCAACCCCACCCTGACCCTGCTTCCGCACACATAAACAAATTTTGTTTCTATTTTGTTTTTGATAACGAATACATCGCAATCACTTCCAAATCGAATTAAATGACAACTTTAATGACCAACTGTTTAAAAAAAAAAAAGCTTTCGTGGTGAACAATCCCATTGTCCTGACTGAGTTAAAGATTCCTTGACCAACATTTCAATCTATTTCAGAGGTTGAAAAATTAGATCGCCACAGTGCCGCCTCAAGTTTCACTAAATGCCGGATAGAACATCATCAAACGTTTTTGGAAAAAATGAAAAACAAATCAGGGGATATCATCTGGAAGAATTTCTCGTATGTACAGTTTCACGATCTGTTCAACAGTTTTCTCGGAACACGCACACTATATACGACACACATGCGCACGCACGAACATGATGGAGAATAAAATGAACGTAATTTTGGATCGTTTTATAAAAAAACAATTCTAATTACAATTTTCAGATTTTTAATGACCAAAGTCATTAATTAATTTGTAAGCCTCCAAGCTGAAATGCAATACCAAAGTCCGGCCTTCGTCGAAGATTGCTTGGCCAAAATTTCAATCAATTTGATTGAAAAATGAGGGTGTGACAGTGCCGCCTCAACTTTTACAAAAAGCCGGATATGACGTCATCAAAGACATTTATCCAAAAAATGAAAAAAACGTCTGGGGATATCATACCCAGGAACTCTCATGTAAAATTTCATAAAGATCGGTCCAGTAGTTTACTCTGAATCGCTCTACACACACACACACACACACACACATACACAGACACACATACACCACGACCCCTCGTCTCGATTCCCCCTCTGTGTTAAAACATTTAGTCAAAACTTGACTAAATGTAAAAAGGTCTTTAAAAGGGGTTGCCGGGGGAGTCTAAATTGATGGGTGGGGTTCTCAGAAGAGGGGGGGGGGGGGTCTAAAGTACTTTTATTCCACTAGCAGTTCTTATTTCATCGCCCCCATATCTACAACGCCAGGGGAGGCGAACAGCCTGCTTCCCATGCCATTCATCGGGCCGGGAGGACACGGGCGCAGGAATGTGACACACACATAAGAAACATACGGAGAGCATTATCTCGCTCACGTTGCTCCGTAGAGCGGTCCCCCCTCTGGGACGTCGACCACCCTGATCCGCCCTGGCGACTCCCACGCGCTGACGTCTTAATAAAGTACAATGAAACCCCCGAAAAACCTGAGAAAATCAGGTCTTAAACAAGGAGGGCGTCTTAAAATGGGGGTAAATCTATTAGAAAGGCCTATGAAAAGAAAGTCTGAGAAAAGAGGGTCTTAAAAGGAAGGGAGTCTTAACTTGAATCGGGGGGTCTCAAGTTAAAAGGGGGGTTCCACTGTACAGGTTTTACGGTTAGCTGACTGATGGCGTAATCATTTAACAAGACCTGTGATTGATTGGCCACTGCTACTGACAGGAGGACATTACATTTAAATTTCATCATGTAATCATCACTATTCTCTCGGCCGTCAGCCGCTGTTTGCTTGTGGTGTTTTTGATGACATGACTGTTTGTCACTGATTCGATGACTCATGAACTTTCACTGGGTGATGAGTATGACTTGTCTTTTCACATGTCAACTGACACTGACACAGGAACCGTACGGCCCACGTAAACTATTATCCTAGTTGCTTTCCATGATTGAATTCCAAGAAACAATGTAGCATTACTTTTTGCTCAGTGCTCCCTTCCCGGCCGGGCCTGGTACAGTAAACTAACTTTGTGATGACTGAATGTCTCGCGAATTTGACTTTGTTTTGGGACCCTATTCTTTTTGAATCAGAAAAGGGGCGGCTTACATGGCCGGCGGGGACCATTCGGCCGAGTCACAGCGGTTCCAAGGGCCGATGTTCAGACGATACGGTTATGTGGGGAAACTTGGTCCAGACCCGATTTGTCTTGGCGCTAAACCACACATCTGGGCAGAATGGATTTTCCAATCAGAGCCCTACCTCCTGCGCAGCCTGCCCCCCCCTCAAGTCCAGTCCGGCCCCCCTTCCACCCGGCTTGCCGTTCTCATCATTCCACCACCTCCACCCCCTCTTGAACCCCCCCCCCCCACTTTCTCTCTCTAACATTCTTTCTCCATTTTTCCCCGCCTTGTCATTTCTACTCAGTCGCTGTCAGCAGTTTCTGAATCACGGTATTGATTTACAACATCGACCTTTCAAACAGGAACGAGGGGCACGTCACTCACCCCACCACAAACGCGCTGGAGTTTCTTCCCTTGACAATGGTTACAATTGCATCCGCGTGCAACACCCCAAAGACGACACGCACAGCATTTCTGCTTCTCTGTGGAATTTTACATCTATTCGTTCAGTGGTTCAGAAGTGGTAGTGACACATTCGGGACAAAGACACTACAATGTATATATCTGCTTCAGGTGCATTTTACAGATTTTTTGTCTCTCCGTTGCCAACCTCCCAGAATGTCACAATTCAGTTTTGCTTGCACGGAAAGCTTAAAACAGAGAGAGAGAGAGAGAGAGAGAGAGAGGTGAATAAACAAGGCGAAGTACACATGGAAACTTTCCACGCTGCAGCAGGAACATAACAAGTCCGAATCGGATCATTTATTTATTTATTTGATTATCTTTTGTATTGAAATTAGGACGTGTGCCTAGATGATGCTGGCGAGGCTTGTCGTTTATTCAAGTTATGTCCGACAGTCGTGGGAGGGGGGGGGGGGGGGGGGCTACAGCCATCGAAACAATGACGCATTTTGTTTTGAAGCTGTTATGAGATTAGTTTTTGTTTTTGCATTGACGTTTACATTGACCAGAAGTTTCTTAGCGTGAGACTTTATGGTTGATAGGCCATTGAACGTGTGTAAACTGATCATCAATAAATACATATAAGTCAGGAGCGGATCCGTTGCTTTGTAAGGGGGGGGGGGGCACTTTGAAGTGAATGTGATGGGCGCGAAGCGCCCGAATTTGCTAGGGGGGTCCGGGGGCATGCCCCCCCGGAAATTTTTTTTGCCCAAAGAAGCAAAATGGTGCCATCTGGTGCCATTTGAACTTAGAAATGGTCATAGAATCAGCATAGAAAAATCTTTTTTTTTCTTCTTCTTTTTTTTTTTCCGGGGGGGGGGGGGGGGCACGTGCCCCCTGTGCCCCCCCCCCCCCCTCGTCCGCCCCTGTAAGTAAATATGAAATAACCAAACAAGCCGACAGAAACAAAAACAAGTGAATAGGAAAAAAAGTGCAACACTAGTACTGTTACAATACCGAAACTGACACAGCTAATAGTGTAAAAGGAAGACAATGACTGATTCAGTGCAACATAAAAGTTAAATCTTAAAAACGTGTATCTGACCCAATACCCCAGCAGTCATCACCATTATCACAAACGTTCGTGTCCATCAGTACTTCGTTCCTCATTCCCTGCTGCTTTTCGTGATATCGCCACGCAGCCTTATCGCTTCAGAATGGCAAAAATCGGTCTGTATTACACGAACAACGCCGCCGAAGAAAAATGGTGCCACCTGTTCCTCAGACAGAGTAGTCGGTGGTCTACCACATAGCGGGTCCACAAGCAGGGGTCTGAACGGGTAGGCTATCGGCCCTCGAGAACTGATGGTAGAGATATAAACGAGGCTGGTGGTCCGGATATCAGCATTGTTCGCCATACATTATTCATGCTTCTTTTTTTCCGCGATTTGAAAAACCTGGCGATGTTGTGGTACGTATGGAGCGCTCTTGTGGGACGCCTGAATTGGTCCCGAATGGAATACAATTAAGAACAAGTCGCGTAAGGCGAAAATACAATATTTAGTCAAGTAGCTGTCGAACTCACAGAATGAAACTGAACGCAATGCCATTTTTCAGCAAGACCGTATACTCGTAGCATCGTCAGTCCACCGCTCATGGCAAAGGCAGTGAAATTGACAAGAAGAGCGGGGTAGTAGTTGCGCTAAGAAGGATAGCACGCTTTTCTGTACCTCTCTTTGTTTTAACTTTCTGAGCGTGTTTTTAATCCAAACATATCATATCTATATGTTTTTGGAATCAGGAACCGACAAGGAATAAGATGAAAGTGTTTTTAAATTGATTTCGACAATTTAATTTTGATAATAATTTTTATATATTTAATTTTCAGAGCTTGTTTTTAATCCGAATATAACATATTTATATGTTTTTGGAATCAGCAAATGATGGAGAATAAGATAAACGTAAATTTGGATCGTTTTATAACTTTTTATTTTTTTTTACAATTTTCAGATTTTTAATGACCAAAGTCATTAATTAATTTTTAAGCCACCAAGCTGAAATGCAATACCGAAGTCCGGGCTTCGTCGAAGATTACTTGACCAAAATTTGAACCAATTTGGTTGAAAAATGAGGGCGTGACAGTGCCGCCTCAACTTTCACGAAAAGCCGGATATGACGTCATCAAAGACATTTATCAAAAAAATGAAAAAAACGTTCGGGGATTTCATACCCAGGAACTCTCATGTCAAATTTCATAAAGATCGGTCCAGTAGTTTAGTCTGAATCGCTCTACACACACACACACACAGACAGACAGACACACACACACACACACACGCACATACACCACGACCCTCGTTTCGATTCCCCCTCGATGTTAAAATATTTAGTCAAAACTTGACTAAATATAAAAACGAAAGAAATGACCAAACAAACATTGAAACAAACAAACAAACTACCAAACATCAGAAACTATATCAAGGCTGCGTGCGTGGGATGAAACACCAACGTAATACTCGTCTTAGCACGATTCGGTGAGCTTTTACGTGAACGGCTGTTTTCCCGCCGTCTTTTGGACATATTAACACCATTAAGGGGGGCAAAATTCACTGGAGTTTTTGCGTCATTTCGGCATGACTGGAACTGTGCGCAACAAGTGACGTTTAATTAACGACGGGCAACTGTCTCAAAATGTTCGAGAAAGAGAAAGTCTTTTTAGGCTTTTGCACTTCTCCCTAAACTGATTTCCAGTCGATGTTGTAGCCTACACGATGGCCGATGCTGATAACAATCTTATACAACACAATTAATTATAAGCTTAGAATCTTTACACGCTTTTGATTGATATGGGCGTATTCACATTGCTGTTGTAACAATGAAAATACCACTTTTGGACACAAAAGATAAATATTTCATTATATACACCGAGCAATTATCTCATTGCTGTTATTTATTTTTTTTAATGGAGAAAAAAACCTGAAAGCTATACATGTAACAGCGATCTTCTATTTTTCGCGTTTACTCTATCTTTCCTTTTTATGCATTTCGTGTTTAGATACTCGACACGTGTTTTAAAGGAAGGCTGCTAACACTGCTGCAATTTAATCTCAGAATCCACGAAACTGACCTTCGACACATGAATATGACAGGGCGAAAAGGAGGTTCTATGTTACGACAATTTCAGCGGACGAAGGATAAGGATAAGGATCAGGATAAGATTTATATAGTCCCGTGAGGTTACCCTCGTGGAAATTCGGGCTGCTTTCTCCCTGGGAAAAGCGAGCTGCCATACAGTATACGGCGCTACCCATTTCTTACTTTCTCCTGCATGCGTGTATTCATGTTTCCATCCCTGAGACTTTCGCTGTGAACTTGGGTTCTTTATCGTGCGCATGCGTGCACACGGGGGTGTTCGGACACCGAAGAGAGTGTGCACAAAGTTGACTCTGGGAAATAAATCCCTAGCCGAACGTGGGGATCGAACCCACGCACAAGTCTTCTGACCCACGCCGATAGCAACAACTGGGTTTGAAGCCAGCGCCGCTACCAACTGAGCTATTTCCCCGAAGACTGAGTTTCATGCGGATGCACAAAGAAAATCTCTGTAGAGTTCATCCTTATTTGGAAGATACTCTCAAGTACTAGCTTCAATTCGCTTTCTTTTTGAAGGCTGGGCTTTTTCCTAATGTACAGAACGTTAGTCATGGCGCCGCTACAGATTCAACCTGAGACCAAAATCCCTGTGCGTGCTGATGTGAAGTCCGTTGTCACATACCCACAAATCTCCGGGCGTCGTCTGTCGGAACTCGACCCGCTGGACGTTGACTTCAAGGACCAAGGGGCATCCCAGAATTCACTTAAAACTGCCACAGCCATGAACTGGGAAGATGGAAACAGTTCTGTGCGCTTTATCCTGGGGCATTAGGGAATTGTATGGAAACACTTTACGAGGAGGGGCACGAGGCTTTGGCACAAAATGACCGGCTGAAACTGAATCTGCTTGTAGGATCAGCTGACGCGACCGGAGACAACTTTGTTGTGTAGTATGAGACTATTGCAATGCTGTTACAGACACACGACAACGTCTTTCTTTGAGGTTATTCTTCTTCTTCTTCTTCGTTCATGGAATTTTACGTGTATGACCGTTTTTACCCCGCCATTTAGGCAGCCATACGCCGTTTTCGGAGGAAGCATGCTGAATATTTTCGTGTTTCTATAACCCACCGAACTCTGACATGGATTACAGGATCTTTTCCGGGCGCACTTGGTCTTTGTGCTTACGTGTACACACGAAGGGGGATAAGCCACTAGCAGGTCTGCACATAAGTTGACCTGGGAGATCGGAAAAATCTCCACACTTAACCCACTAGGCGGCCGCGGCCGGGATTCGAACCCTCGACCTTCCGATTAAGAGGCCGACGTCTTACCACCCCGCCACAGCGCCCGTCCTTTGAGGTTATGAAAGGAGGAAAGGAGAATGTGGTGGAGGAGGTATACCGTCGGGGAGAGTTTTCTTGTCTCTGGCACACACAATCAAACGTACATCTCCTCGGAAACAAAAGAGGACCAATGGGATGAGGTCCAAAAGGTCGAGGAAATTTGGTCGATAGTCAAAAGATCGAGGATGACAATAGGTCTATGTCCATTCTTTCTCTGTATCCTTGTTCTTGTAGCCCAAAACACCTCGGCGTCTTTTCCTCCTCCTTAGTTGTAACACAGTATACTCTACGAACCATGCCGCAATCAACGTGGTACCACAAAGGAATTCACAATCCATTACCTCGCTACCAGAAGTGATTACCGCAAGCTATGAACCTGCTACCAGAAAAAAGTAAGTCACCAGGTAAATAAATCCTATTCTCCCCGGGACAGGCTAATGACACGACAACAACTTGACAAGGTACACATGTACAACACATGGCGTTAAGTTGAGGATGTGATCCCTGATGTTCACCCCGCACAAACACACAGGGGTTAGTGTACTTTTACAGGAAAATCTACAAACATAAAAGACGGCGTCACCTTGGCAGTCATAACCAGGTTACTGTTTTTGTGTGTGTCTGTGTGTGTGGTGTTTTTGTGTAATTGTTCAAGAAGCACATTTTTTAAGCGTAATTGTCTTAAAAAATAGACCACAAGAGATTAAACAACAGAGGATGATAGTCGCTTGTTCATTTAAATGCATGTTATTCTCTCAGGTGCCAGGAGATTTGTTCCGTATAACGGCCTAACCGCTGTTTTGTTGCACTTGTCTCCTATATCTAGAACTCTTACGTTGCTTCGTTTCTTAGATGGATACACAAAATAAACAATCTGGAATCTCACATTGCAGAAGTTATAAAGACGAATTCCAGACTCACATTTCAACAAAACTAAAATATCGGCAATATCACAGTCAAGGGTCCTTACTCCAGTAGCATACTATGTAAATCATACTATGTACTATATAAATCAAACCATGTAAATCATAATATGTACTATGTAAATCAAACCAACAAACGCCCCTAATACCCTTCACTGTGACCCCCCACCCCCCCCCCGAAGAAATCACGGTAATTGCTGTACCAGGCAAACGGCGATGAAGACCTCACCGAGCGAAAGTCGCCTGGGAAAACATGAACACACGCATGCAGAAAAAAAGAGAGACAAGAAATGGGTAGCGCCACCGTTATTGTATGGCAGCTCGCTTTCTCCAAAGCAACCCGAATTTCCATGAGGGTACCTTCACAGGGCTATAATTGTATGACGTTACATATCTACCTGACTTTCCAATCTCAACCAACTTCTCCAGAAACACTCAATGCCCAAACACCACGTTTTATCAAAAACAGTGAAGGTGCTGGAGAGGATTTATTCTTTCCGTGCCGACAAAGAGACGACCGTACCCATTGTTTTTTCTTGCTCTATGGCGTGTTTGACTTGTCACGGTCACGCATGGGTGAATCAGACACGCGGGCGATCATGGAACTGTCGTCTGGTATTAGCTGTGATTCAGGAGAGTTATACTGGAGAGGGCAGACTGATCTCATGGACTCGGCTGAGATTGCACTGTGAACAGAACGCGAGCTGTGCGCGACAAAAAATGTTGGTAGAAGAGATGAGCGCACACAGGCAAAAATGAGTGTGGTTCCACCAAGGCGGTAGTGGTTTCACAGTCATAATTTTATTTCTTGGATGATATTATACATTTCAGATCACAGGAAAAGTAACCCTGAAGAGCCGAATACTCTTAAAAGTTGGCTATTAAATAAGAAAATGTTCAGATTGATCCGAAACCGCTGCAATGTGTGCGCGACGAAATTGATGGTAGCAGAGATAGAGAGGCGCGCACACAAGCAAGAACAAGAGTGGTTCCACCAAGGAAGTGGTTTCACAGTCTTGATTTTGAATCTGGGATGATGTTAATAATTTCAAATCATAGGAAATGTCACATTGAATTGCCAAATACTCTTTTACCAAGGAAATTGCCCAACAGTCTTAATTCCGAATCATGGATGATGTTATTCATTTCAAATCATAGGAAATGTCACATTGAAGAGCCAAATACTCTTCAAGGGGAGGGGGGATGGAGGCATAGTAGGGTGGTGGGCTCCACTGTATACCAAGATAGTACGTTGGTAGCCAACTCTTTATATTTAGTTTATTTAAGTTTGGCCATCTAAACAAGGAAATGTTCCTTTGAGATCCAAGTGACACTGTAAAGGGACTGATTTGTTGGGCAATGCGGCGCTGAAACGGCGTTTTCTCTTGTAGCTTGTCTTGCCCACGGCTTGGTCTCTCACAGCTTCTTTGCCTCGTACGGAGGTTGGCGGCGTATGGACATGAGGGGAAAAGCCAAAGTTCTTACATTGGGATCTTGAATCAAACCCTTCCCAATCGTGAACGATTTTGAGCGTTAACGTCGTCAGTGGGATCATTGGCATCATTGGCTAGTTAGTCGAATTCTTTTTTTCGAGATCTCTCGATTCAAGATTTTCTTTTCATAATGTCTGTATATTAAACCTCCATTTATTGATATAATTTTCAGTCAGATTTTTGGCGGTGAAAAAAAGAAAGGCGGAGGAAGAGGGATGATGGGAAGTAGGGGCAGGTAGCACTTCTGTATACCAAGATACGGTAGTAGCCAAATCCTTAAATTTAGTGTATTTAACTAGCAAATATCCACCATTATTTAAAAGAAAACCCTCAGGGTTGGAAGGTGTGGGCTTTTAGTGAGAGAACGATCAAAAAGGTCTCATTAAAGCAGGATCAATGTTCTTCTATGTAACCAACGGGTACATGGAATAACTATTCAGGTTCCAAGCAAGAAAAAGACTGAATGTACGAAAAACATCGACTAGCCGTCCTAAGCTAATCCGCTAGTTAATTTTGGCTTTCGACGGAAGTAGCTGTCTGATCGTAAGAGGGATAACGGATGGAAGATTGTTGGACAGTTGTTTTCATGGACTCATGGGCTTATCACGTAAATCTGGTACGGCGGGTCGAGAAGGGATTTGTGGACGGAAAACTTTTTATTTTATTTTGAGTGGGCAGTTTTTGTAAAAAAAATAAATAAGTGCTTGAAACATCTTGAACGTGGTTAATCTTCTTCCCACATCGCCTTATGAGAGGGAGAGAGAGAGAGAGAGAGAGAGAGAGAGAGAGAGAGACAAGACAAGACAAGACAAGACAAAATCTTTATTATCGAGGGTAATAGATAAGCAAGAATATTGCTTTTTTACATCCAGCCCTCGCCCTAATATAGGGTCAACAAGAACAGAAAACAATATAATCAAATAACTATCACATCAAACTTATAATACATTATATATATATACAGATATAAATTTTAAAAAATAAAAAAATAAAAAAATTGTCATGCTGCATTTTAAGTACAATTTCCAATAATAAATATGTCAATTTTTAACATATCTTAATTTAGATCTGCATATTATTATAATTTAGTTTAACATGCACATACATTTTAAATGAATTGTTGAACCATTCAGCACATGTTTAGTTGCATTATGTGCGACATATAATTTTTTTTGAAGCTGTCTGTGTTTGTTTTATGCTTAAGAAAAATAGGAAGTGAGTTCCATAGGACCGCACCTGAATATAGAAGGCTTGATTTGAAAAGGTCAATACGTGGAGTCGGTGTGATGATTTTTAGTCTGTTATAGTTCAAAATAAAATTATCACGTAATGTCTCCGGTGCATATCCTGACATCACTTTATGCATTATAACACCTTTATTATACATTAACCTTTTTTGAAATGGTAATACTTGCAAATTTGTATAATCAGATTCTGAAGGAGTGTGATTTCTTAGCATAATAAGCTTAACTGCTCTTCTGTGAAGACTGGCTAAAGGTTTCAAAACATTAGCACTTGCACAATCCCACACAGTGGATGCATAATCAATATTTGACAAGATGTGATTGTAAAAAAAAATCTTTCGCGAGTGGAGATTCAAGAAATGTTTTATTTTTGATAACTGATATATTTTTTGGGAAGCAATCTTACAGATGTAATCAATGTGATCATGCCATGATAAATTATTATCAATCTTTACACCAAGGACTTTGTGGTGAGACACTTCTTCCAATACTTGATTTTTAATATAAAGAGGTGGAATGCTCGATAATAGATTTTGTCGTTTCTGTCTTGTGGTTATTAGCATAAATTTTGTTTTAGTATGGTTAAGAGACATATGGTTTAACTCTGACCAATTCAGGAGTGCATCAATGCTTTCTTGTAGAGTTTTTGATAAATAATTTATGGAATGGTGACTAGAATGAATAGTAGTGTCATCTGCAAACAACTCACAGTTATTATGTATGTACAGTGGTAAATCATTGACATAAATGGAGAACAATAATGGGCCTAAAACAGATCCCTGTGGGACCCCATATTTCAAAGTACTTTCATTTGAATATGATGCATTAGTAAATGTAATTTGTTTTCTATTTAAAAGAAAAGATTTAAGAATATTAATGGTGGTGCATTGCATGCCATATATTGACAATTTCCTAATGAGAAGAGAATGATCAATAACATCGAACGCCTTTGCAAAATCAACAAACAGTGCTGCAGAAAATTTGTTAGAATTTATGTTGGTTAGCCATTGATCAATTAGATTTATAAGAGCTGTATGACATGAGTGCTTTTTGCGAAAACCAGATTGTTTTGGATGGAATAAATTGTTTTTATCAAAATGTGCTAAGGCATGTTTATATATATGTTTTTCCAAGGGTTTTGAAAGTGGTGACAGGATTGAAATAGGCCTGTAATTAGAAGGATCAGAAGGATCACCTGATTTAAACAGAGGGATTACCTTAGCTTGCTTAAATGCTGTTGGAAAATAAGAAGTGGTAATGCATAAGTTGTAAATGTATGTCAAGGTGTCTGTTATTACAGGAGCAGCTATTTTCAATATTTTACTGTCTATTCTATCTACACCCCGGGTTCCTGTTTGTTTGAGATGAACAAGTGCAAAGTAAACTTCAGACACAGTCATGTGTTGTAGCGGCATTTCTGCCTCTATTCTCTTTGATTTGCAATGATCTATTAAGGTATTTAAATCATTTTCTTGTGTTCTATCAATAGGAATAACTTTTTCTCCCACTGTAGAAAAATGTAAATTAAGTTTATCAGCAGAAATGTTTTTCATGGCAGTTGGGTGTGAATTAGAACGCTTGTTTGTTAATAAATTAATGGCTTTCCAAATTGATTTTGAATCTTGTTTAGATGACACTAGTTCAGTGAAATAGTTTTTCTTTTTAGTTCTTTTTAGGGAACTTACATTATTTCTTTGCCGTTTATATCCTTCAAAATCACCCTTTGCTTTCAAATAATCCCTGTGGTTTGCAGCATCTTCTGTTTCTTGATCAAGCCACTTTGGTTTCTCAATATGTCTAACTCTGTGCGTAATTAATGGTGCATGTTTATCATAAATAGAAATAAAAATATTATACCAATGCTCCAAAGCTTTATCAGGATTCTGAAAGCTATAGACTTCAGAAAGAGGACTGTGAATTAAATCAGAGAGAAAATCATTTTTATTAAAACGCGAGAAACGACGATAAGTTACAGTTTTATGTCCAGCTTTAGGGATTTTAATACCTTTCCTTGACCAGGTAAGACAAACTGGATAATGATCACTGCAGGATAAAATAGGAACGCATGTTTCAATAATATTTTGTTTTTCTGACACATAAATATGATCAATAAGAGTTTTAGAAACAGCCATGACCCTAGTGGGTAACTGAACCATTTGTTGCAAATCAAAGCTATTAATTGTATTATTCCAATTTTTATGTGGCTTCATTAAATCAATATTAAAATCTCCTAAGAGCAAGATTTCTTTTGAATCCAGTGTTGCAGAGTCCATCATAATAGTAAAGTTATCTGCCCAATTTACTCTTTCAGAAGGGTTTCTATAAATAAATCCTAATAGTAAGGGCGGAGATCTTTTCAATTTAACTTCAATCCATATTGATTCAACTCCATGAACCTCAAGATGAGCTAGTCGTTTATATGTAACTGATTCACTTATGTAAACAGTAATGCCTGTTTCATTCGTTTTAACAGGATCATTACGAATAAGAGTATATCCTGGAACAATGATGTCAGAGTCTAACACATTATCTGATAGTCTGGATTCAGAAAAACCAAACATATGAAAACTTTTTCCAGAATTAAAAAGTACATTTGAAACATCAGTCATTTTGTTATATAAATGATTAATATTCAGGTGTCCAATGCGAAGCCCTTCCTTATTCGGCCAAGATGTTTTAGTTGAAGTCATGGTAATGTTTATAATTCCACAGCTTTTTTTCTTTTCCTTTTTTTTCAAATAATGACGAAAAGCAAGTAATGAAAAGTGACTACTTTTTCACAGACTATGCATGCCTGTTGAAAAGTTGCTTGCAATTTGAAAAAAATATAA
>NC_090249.1:26295594-26330594 GCF_037325665.1 Littorina saxatilis
AAAGCTCGTTTGATCAGCACAGCTCAGAACCATTTTGGACAGCACAAGCATTTAAACGAAACGAAATAGATAGTTCCCAGAAACAACTGCGACAGAAGACATTTGCTTTGGAGCATTCGTACGTCGTTTTGACCATTCAACAATTTAGGATCGGAGAAATTAACATGTACTAACAAACTGCTACAAGCGAAGAAACTTCGCCAAGAAGCATTCCTAACTCGTTTTGTCAACTCAGCATTTGAGCTTATTCCGACCACACCAATGCAAGACTGATTCATGAAGAGCTCTCATCGTATCACAAAACGATGACAAAGTGTCATTGAAGGTTGCATATATTGTGATAACTAACCTCTGCTTTTATCGCTTTCTCTTGATTATGGGGGCCAGGACACGTGCTCAGATGGTTCAGTCTCAATCGTTGTCGCTGTTCCGTCACACAGTGTCGACAGGCGTACGTATCATAGTTGAGTCTACACTTGTTGAAAGCTTTAAGAAGAGTCTCCGTCAAAGGCATATAATGTAAACTATAGAACGTATTTTCGAGTTTATTTATAAATATCTGAATGTTTCAAGTTTCTAGAGTTGAAGTTTTGCTCGAATCAGATTTAAACACAATGCTCAAACCTAGTGTTTGCTCTCTGGTTCTGAGTATCATCGTCTTCATAAAATAGTTATGCACGGTTCAAACAGAAATACAGAAGTTTACAGTTTTGTAAGCGCAGTTGAAGCGCAACGGCTGTAAAAAATATATAAGTAAGCACTTTAACAGGATAAATTGTGACATGTCTTTTCCTCTTCGAATCGTATTGATGTTTAAGTTTTGTGGCTTATACGGTAGGGACGCGGTTACAACCGATGTTTAATAGCTGATTTAACTGAAGCATCAGTCTTACCCCGTCCCTGCCCCCACCCCCCATCCCTCCGACCCCTTCTTTGCCTTTTGTTGGTATCCTAATGTTATGGTGTCATGTCCTCTTGCTCTTTGCCTCCTAGCAACGGAAGTAGGCAAATTACGGCAAATAAAGAGTAGGGCCTACTGAGATTGCTAGTCAGCGGAATGTGCACGCTCAGCTCAAAACCTGCATGCATATAATTATATGGCAGCCGACATGCACAAGAGTCAACAGCAAACTTTCCTGAACAGGTGTGTTAGCCACTTTCTCACCCAGGTGATTAGTTTTGGGATCGAATACATACAACAAGACTGCAGCGTCAGTGGCGATGAATTTGGCTTTGGTAGAAAAAGTTATCCTTTCTATATTTTGTCACAGTCTTACCAAAAAAACAACAACAAGAAGAATGGTAGGCAATTGGAACGTTTATTATTGACAAAATCCCCTGTTACATCTGTTTTTGAGTCACTTGAGAAAAAGTGACTCTATGTAATCGGTCAGTGTTAGTCTGTCCGGCCGGCCGGCCGGCCGTCCGTAGACACCACCTTAACGTTGGACTTTTCTCGGAAACTATCAAAGCGATCCGGCTCATATTTTGTTTAGTCGTGACCTCCAATGACCTCTACACTTTAACGATGGTTTCGTTGACCTTTGACCTTTTTCAAGGTCACAGGTCAGCGTCAAAGGAAAAATTAGACATTTTATATCTTTGACAAAGTTCATCGGATGTGATTGAAACTTTGTAGGATTATTCTTTACATCAAAGTATTTACATCTGTAGCCTTTTACGAACGTTATCAGAAAAACAAGGGAGATAACTAGCCTTTTCTGTTCGGCAACACACAACTTAACGTTGGGCTTTTCTCGGAAACTATAAAAGTGACCGGGCTCAAATTTTATGTGAACGTGACTCCCAGTGACCTCTACACTTTGACGTCTGCTTTGGTGACCTTTGACCTTTTTCAAGGTCACAGGTATGTCTTGAAGGAAAAAAATTGAAATATCATATCTCTGAAACTATTCATCGGATTTGATTCAAACTTTATAGGATTATTCTTTACATCAAATTATTTACATCTGTATTGTGTTGTGAATAGCAATTTCTTCCTGTCCATCTGATGCCTTATATAATATTCAGAACTGCGAAAGTGACTCGATCGAGCGTTTGCTCTTCTTGTTGGATTTGTGTCTTACAAGTTATATGTCGTTTGGATGGTCAGTGGCTGAAGATCGACATGCTGTCTTTCTTTTAAATAATTATTTATATTTTTACCTTGTGACATTACTAAGCTGTTGATACTATATAATACTGACATATTTAATTTTTTTTACTGGCTATAAGACTGCACTGATAAAACTACTGTCCAACACTAGCACTTATAATCATTGATGCTGCCTAAATGCAAAATCGTTCAAGCGCTACAGAAGTTGAAATATCTCCAAAGTGTACCACACCCAAACTTTAGCAAGAGCGCAGAAGTACCCGCAGAGAAAGATCTATTTTTAATTGCAGGAAATATCACTTCAAGGCGCTAGATGATTTAAGAGTTTGCTAATTGCCTAGCTGCATGTTTCCTGAGTCTAAGTGATATCACTACATTGTTCTTCGCGCAGGGGGGCATGGAGCTTCATTGTTCATAATTTATCAGTTCTGAAACAGATTGTAGAAGTTTATTTTTATCATCAATGCAGCTGTAGTTAGGTGATTATCATTATGTTGCAAGAGATTATTCCCTTCTGCAAATGGCCTGGTAAACGTTCTGCCGATAGTTTAAGGCAGTTCTTGGCGTCTCCTTTTTATCCGAAGTGAAAAAGAAAAAAATAGAAATGAATTAGAATAAATAAATGAAAAAATCGGCACATGTGTTGAAATGATGGCAAAGTTCACAAGACTGTGATCAAAGGCAACACTATTTGTCGATGATTACATACAGATTTTGGACATTTGTTTGTGTTCGACGATAGATGTCGCAACAGAAGATGAAAGCAAAATGCCCACATGAACAGCAATTACGCGGTGTTAAAATGTTCATGTCCAGCTGGTTTTACCTGTCCAACGTTCTGCCTCTTCCTCTCTTCGTGTTTCTCCATTCACTTTTCTGTCCATCTGCCTGCAGCTGTATCTGCGCAAGGCCTGGTACTTTTACACGCTAACAACAGTGGGAAGACAAGAAGAACGGATGAAAGAAGGGACAGGTACATGCTAAGGTGCATGGTTGATGACGACAAACTGTAATCAAAACGTGCACCGACAAAAGACAACTACCTTGTAAACTCTGCAACCCCTTGACAGGACATTCACTGGTGCAGGCTACAGTAACAGCTTCTTAGCCTTACGAAATCGCCCCCTCCCTACTTTTTTGAGCTGGCTCGTCATTCTTTGATTCTAGTCCCATTCTCCGGTTTGAGCAGGCTCGTCATTCTCAGAATCTAGTCCCTCTCTCCAGTTTTTAGCTGGCGCGTCATTCTCAGAATCTAGTCCCATTCTCCGGTTTCTAGCAGGCGCGTCACTCTGATATCCTAGTTCTTTTCTGCGGTTTCGAGCAGGCTCGTCATTCTCAGAATCTAGTCCCTTTCTCAAGTTTCTAGCTGGCTCGTCATTCTCAGAATCTAGTCTCTTTCTTCAGTTTTGAGTAAGCTCGTCATTCTCAGAATCTAGTCCCTTTCTCCAGTTTCGAGCTGGCACGTCATTCTCTCCAGTTTTGAGTAGGCTCGTCATTCTTACATTCTAATCCCTTTCTCCAGTTTTGAGCAGGCTCGTCTTTCTCAGATCCTAGTCCCTTTCTCCAGATTCGACTAGGATCGTCATTCTAACTCCAGTTTGGACAAGGCTCGTCATTCTCATATTCTAGTCCCTTTCTCCAGTTTCAAACAGGTTCGTCATTCTCAAGTACTAGTCCCTTTCTCCAGTTTCGATCAGTTTCGTCATTTTTAGGATACTCGAGATATTGCATGGTGCAAGCTATTGTCTGGACCGCCTCGTCTGGCGACATTGTGACTCCATTGTGAGGCGTAAAAGTAAACAACGCTGCTATTTTTGCGGGTTCAGCAGCGGTCTCGCAACAGCCTCAGTAGCTGTGTTAACCTTGTGAGAGTAAGGGTGAAGTCAATTTTTTTTTTGGGGGGGGGGGGGGGGGGGGGGAGGGGAGGGTCGGGAAATAGTAGTTTTAGAATGGAACAGACATAACTGACGCAGCCCAGTCCATTCACAACATGTATGAGCGTATTCATAGTATATATATTGTGAGACGACGGGTTGGACACATAAGAACAATGCAAATGACTTTGTGTTAGAATTCCTATGCGACAATGGAACTATTTTTGTTTTCTAAATATAGACTACTGTCGACGGTACCATTGTTTTGATACTCGCCACTGTGAGTCAGGTGTGGTTCTAAGGTAAACAGAAAACTGTGCATAGGGCATGTAGGTGGTAATGCAGAAAAAATTCAAGAAAGAAAGAATAGAAAAGAAAAGAAAAGTACTGAGCAGTGTGTGTGTGTGTGTGTGTGTGTGTGTGTGTGTGTGTGTGTGTGTGGTGTGTGTGACGGTGTGTGTGCCTGTGTGTGTATGTGTGGTGTGCGTTTGTGTGCGTGTGTGCGTGTGTGCGTGCGTGCGTACATGCATGCGTGCGTGTGTGTGTGTGTGTGTGTGTGCACTTTGCTAACTCAGCAAGTTAACGGTTTGCATCTGCTGGCGGTTCCCTCCCTTTTTTTTCACCACAGAATAGCAGTTGCCACTTGCGGTGCAGGCTGTGGCATTTTGCTCTACATACAGCCCCTGTCTGATCTTACATCATATTTATGTAGTTTTTTTTGCGTGTATGTTCGGTATGTTCGGTGCACCGTTTTCTTCTTATCATTCTTTGTACGCTTTTTCGTTTTACAGCGGACCTCTCATCCCCTCTCCGACTCTCTTTGCCCCACTTTAATAACAAAAACATTTGAGATAATCAGATCTTTAAAGGGTTCGAATCCCGGTCGCGGCCGCCTGGTGGGTTAAGTGTGGAGATTTTTCCGATCTCCCAGGTCAACTTATGTGCAGACCTGCTAGTGGCTTATCCCCCTTCGTGTGTACACGCAAGCACAAGACCAAGTGCGCACGGAAAAGATCCTGTAATCCATGTCAGAGTTCGGTGGGTTATAGAAACACGAAAATATCCAGCATGCTTCCTCCGAAAGCGGCGTATGGCTGCCTTAATGGCGGGGTAAAAACGGTCATACACGTAAAATTCCACTCGTGCAAAAAACACGAGTGTACGTGGGAGTTCCAGCCCACAAACGCAGAAGAAGAAGAAGAAGATCTTTAAAGGGAGAATGTCCGAAAACCTGAAGAGGGAGAGGCGGGGATGGGGGGGGGGGGGGGGGGGTGGCTAAAAGAAGGGATCCGTTGTAACTATTTTATTTAGCGAATGTTTGATTGCGATGTATTTTTGAGGAAGGATTGACGTCATAGTAATGAAAAGCTGTTCAGTTTGTTCTTGCTTCATTTTTCTACTTTACAAGCAATAACGTTTTTCTCTTGAATTGACAATCTCTTCCCTCCCCACCCCCCCCCTTTTAAAAATAAAATCTCTTGTTACCAGTCTGATAACTGCCACGGACAGTTTTTTGTTTCCTCCAGCTTTTGCTTTTCTGTTCTTTTAGCTTTATCCCTCCCTGTTTTTGTCCTCTATTTTGTTGTTGTTATTGTTGTTGTTGTTGTTCTTGCTCACGTCGTCGTCGTTGTACTTATTATTTAGCCTCGTAGACTTGTTGTAATCATAGATGACTGTGTGTAATTAGAGTCACCCAGTATTTTGATTAATTTTATTTCAACATGGTGCATTTTTGAATCAGGTGTTTGAATGTTTGAATGTTTTGCCTGTGTTAGTATGCTTGCAGATTGTATTGATGTAGTGTTTGAGTTTCGTTGTTCACTTGTGTGCTGAATGCTGCTGCACATGCTTTTGCTTTGCTTTGTATGTATTATGTATGTTTGTCATTGTAAAGCGCTTTGAGAATGTAAAGCGCTCTATAAATCTCCCATATTATTATTATTATTAAGTGGCGATGTGCTTCATTTCCTGAATGAAAAGCGACATGTACATGTGCTTGTGTGTGTGCGCGCGCGCGCGCGCGCGTGTGTGTGTGTGTGTGTGTGTGTGTTCGTGTGTGTGTGTGTTCGTGTGTGTGCGTGTGTGTGTGTGTGTGCGTGTGTGTGTGTGTGTGTGTGTGTGTTCGTGTGTGTGTGTGTTCGTGTGTGTGCGTGTGTGTGTGTGTGCGCGTGCGAGGTCTATCTGCACCCCTATCCCCATCCCATCCCCAGTTATTGGCTCACGAAATCTTCGCGTGTTCGAGCTGCTCGCTCTACTTCCCTGATCCTGTGTCGCCGTTCAAAATCGCATTTAAAAAAAGGTGAATGAGTCAGTGTGAATTGTGTCTGTGCACAGGCCGTGCAGGTGCTATAATGGCCAGCCTTGCCATTCATTTTCATTCATGTCACTGAGAGTAATGCAGTGTAAATAAACGGGTCTTACTTTGTTTTTCTTTGGCTTTTTACGTCAGTGAATAGTTTCGGCGTGCGTAAATGTTGTCTGGGACACATTGCCCTCTTTGAATATATAATTTATGTTAAGTTTTCTTCTTCTCAATATTCAATCATATCTTGACTAAATGTTTTGCTGGGGACTGGGGATTCAGGGGGAGCCTAGAGTGTATGCGCGCGTGTGTGCAGTTACTATGTTGTGCTTTGATTAAACACGGGCTAAATAATAAAGGCAATCCGCAATAAGGAAATTCGGTTTACTGTTGGTATGTTTTTTTCGGAGGAACTGCACCACTGTTTCATGCACATGTGTCATTTCATTCAGGAAATGAATCACATCGCCACTTCCGCTCTTATGTAACTCTAATTACACACAGTCATCTGTGATTAACCAAAGAGGTTAGGGTAGATTTCCTTTTTTCTCACTTAAACAGGAAAGCTGAAAAATCATTCTAACCTGCGCTCATTGCGGTTTCCGTGCTCTTATTTCCGCTACAACCACAGGAGGCTTGCATGTGATTCTGAGCGGCCATCCTCGTTTAATCACCGATACAAAGTCTGACACCGATCAAGATGATTTAAAGAACCTGTCTCAATGGTGATGAGAATGATTAATTTGTTTTATAATGGATTGGTCGAATCGCCAATTCCGTGCATATTACGGCCTAATCACATAAAAAGAGGACTTTGATTTTTATTTTATTTTTTAGCTTGGTATAGGTTATCAAACGCTGATCAATGTAATGCAAAAATGAAACAGAAAAAAAGTCCGATCGTAACAAGTGGTAACCAGATTTAAGGTGTTGGTTTGGTAACGGCATTTCACGAACCGTACGTAAGGGACACCAACACTTTTGTACAGCTACAGTACAGCTTGGGGCGTATTTGTGCTTTCAAAAGCTAGCACTCGTGCCGTTTGGCTGATTAATTATGTATATGAAGAACCCAAGTCCCGGTCAAGAAATGGACAGATTCTATATTTTTCTGTTCCAGGCGACACTACCAGTTCACATTCTGTCTGTTTGTCTGTCTCTGTTTGTCTGTCTCTGTTTTTTTTGTCTGTCTGACTATCTGTCTGCTTCTCTCTCCGATGGCGCTCTCTCTGTCTCTCTGTCTCTGTCTCTGTCTGTCTGTCTGTCTGTCTGTCTGTCTCTCTCTCTCTCTCTCTCTCTCTCTCTCTCTCTCTCTCTCTCTGTTTAAGAACAGTGTCTTACCTCTGTAACCTTTCGTCTACAGTGGCGTATCAGCAAAAGAAAGTTGCGCACGCATGCTTTCTGATGTGTCACGTCTAACCTGCGAAGGGTCTTTATGTAAAAACATTTTCATTGACTGCATGGAGTATCATATACATATTTGATTTCTTATGACCAAGAATAGATAGAGACAGGTACAGGAGGTTCGCGTTTTCAAAAACACACCAGCCCTATGTTCCGTTAGTTCTCATATGTTTACTGCGCAAAAAGAAAGGAGTGTTGGCAGGCGTATATATGCGCAGCAGGTAAAATCACAAGCTATAAAATTCATATTGGCTTAGCTTTGGTTTTGATAATCAGACCGAGACTAACATAATTATTGTGCGCCAATGTTATCCAGAGAACGCAAGCATAAGTGTCTCAGAATCAAGATGAAGACATGAAGAGAGCATATTGAAAATACTGACTGAGTTTCTGAAGTTAGACATTAGTTAATGTAGAGTAAGCAGAGTGCAGAGTGGGAAATGTTGTTAAAAACATAACCATCAGATATGTACACCCTTGTTACTGTGCATCCCCTCCACCAATAGCGTGTTGTTTGATGTCCTCCCTGTCAATGCATTGAGACGAATAGCATTTTATACAGTTCATGAAGCAGCGCCACATGCGCACAAAACTATTCAGACGTGAAAAAGAAGAAACAAGCGATTGCAGTTTGAAGAACACACAAACTGACTCTCGATTTTTTGTTTATTATTTCGTAGCAGATATGGTAAAGGGAATGTAGAGAAAGGAAACCAAAGGGTGCTTTTGGAATGCATGGCAATTGAAGCGACGCAAGCGTTACTGACTTGCTTATCCTTCTTTTCTTTTTGTTAAAGCACAGGGGGGTCTATTCTCTCGCTGAAATCACTGGTACAAAAGCCAACGCTACGCGTATACACGAATATAAAAGCCGAGGGTCGAAACGATGCCAAAAACAATAAGAAAAGTCAGTGTAGCGAAAGATATGAATCAAACGGTAAAAGCTAATGCGGCATTCCTAAGCAAATGACGCTCACAATTGCCTTGCAATAATCAGAACAAACCCATTTGTACTGCGCAGATTCGGTGGATAAAACTTCGGAGGAGACAACCCAGACAACACTTCAACGCCATTGTCTTCACAATGGAATATTGCTGACTCGTCTTGGCACCAATCTCACCCGCCAGGCCAAAAGGTTCACTGGATTACAGTTAAGGTGACGAGCTTTGCAGGAGATTCTACCTTTGAGCGAAAGATCCGCAGGATTAAGTTGAGGTGACAATTTCTGAGGAAATTCCATTTTTGACCAAAAAGGTTCAACTGGACTAAAGTTGAAGCGACAATCTCTGTCAAAAGATTCACCGGATTAAGCTTCAGCTTTCATTCTGGGAGGCGATTCTCTATCGTACCACCATGAACTGTTCCAAAGACAGAGGTCAGAAAAATCTGTTGTGTCTTGAGAACAAATCCTGAACCTACCCAAGTGATTTTTTCCCTTACTCTTCTGGTGCCATGGATTGTTCGGAAGCCTAGACTCGCAACCTGTTTGTATTGTGAGAACAACAGGAAAGTCAAGTTCTTGTCAAGTGGACGGAAAAATGTGTTTGTGTTAATTCTGTCTGGAACAGTTGAAGAATTCGTCGGAGTGCAGGCAGGTGGTTCCACTTTCTCCAGCCGTCACAACAATAAAAGGTGCCAAAAAAGAAGTGTGTGACAAGAGTCTTTTTTTGTCGGCTGAACTGATATTTGCTTCTATGTGAATGCGACTTTGCTGTAACTCGGACAACGCTGAGCAAAAGTACACTTCATTAGCCAGAGCGAGCATCGTTGCTCTTGTTTGCTTGTGTATAACTTCTGGTGCTTCTCTGGGGCAGTACCCTCTTGACTACCAAAGAAACATAAAGTGCGTCTTCAAATAACATCTTCGTGAAAATAATTATAAACAAAATAAAGAAAAGACACGATCTCCACAACCATGGGATCTCTCACCACCACTACATTCACCCTTCTCCTCTTAACCTTCCTCGTCCTCTCCTCTCTGCCCACGACCTTGACCTTCTTTCACGAGTGGGGTCCTGACCTCGAAGGACCTTGGTGCGCGCAGAGGCCCCCCGGCCAAGACTGCTGTGATGGTCGGGACGACTATTGCGCGGTTCCAATCCTCGGAACGGAGTGTTACTGCGACATCTTCTGCAACGACACGTCCTACGATTGCTGTCCGGACTTCTGGGCACATTGTCACGGTGTGACTCGGGCGCCTACTACTGCGCGTCCGACGACGCTGCCCCCTCCGCGTACGACGCCTTATCGTGAGTACTGGTAGTGGGAGTGTGCGCCGCTTTGGACTGTGCTTGTCTGTCTTGGACTTTCTCCGTCTGTCTCCTTTTCATTGCTAGTTCTAGTCTTTTAGTCAGTCTGAATCTGAATCCATCCGTCTATGTGTCTTTATGTTCATTTCAGTGTCTGTCTGTTTGTCTGCATTTCTGGCTGACCGACTGTCTCTCTGGCCGCTTCCTTATCTCCCCCCTCCCCCCATCTTCTCTCCCCTCCATATTTTTGTTCTCTCTCTCAGTCTTATGTCTGCGTGTATTTGTTATTTAGTGTATTCTGTGTTCTTGTATATTTTGTGTGTGAGTGTGTGTGTGTGTGTGTGTGTGTGTGTGTGTGTGTGTGTGTGTGTGTGTGTGTGTGCGTGTGTATGTTGGTGTGTGTGTGTGTGTGCGCCGGTGTGTGTGTGTGTGTGTGTGTGTGTGTGTGTGTGTGTGTGTGTGTTGTCGTTTCCCTCGATGTTGTTGTTGTTGTCGTTGTTTTTGTTGTGGAGGTGGACGAGGAGTACGAGGATGAGATGATGATTTGAATACTGTTTTGGTTTTATGTGCTTATATGTTTGCACGCGCATGAGTGGAGGGTGTCTACGTGCGTATGCAGCTTTCACATTCCGTTGGTGGTTCTTATGCGTCCGCGTATTTGTTATTACACTTACACTACAGCAACTGCTTTTTTTTCTCCAAAACACAAACATAGCAACACTCCAGTGTACATTAGCAGGAAGACCAGTGCTCAAGACTTACATAGCTAAAAACAGTGCGAGACAAGAAAGTCGAGGATGATCCTTTCGTCCTTATTTATGGGACAATAAAAGACAGCCATATACTATTCTCTAATCCCAAGCACTTAGGTCCGTTCCTGTTTTATTTATGATGCTTGTGTCTGCCGGCGCAGAAAAAAGGCCAAGTTTTGTATGTTGTCGACTCCAGGGTTCTCGTTTTCCTCAGGAAGTTCGTTTCCAAAAGACTCTAGAAAATGAGAAAGAACCCTGTGATCAGTTAGAACTAGTTCTATGAGGGACGAAAACGTGACTGCACATTTGATGCTTAAAAATAATAATTAAAATGAATAAATAAACAAAAAATCTACCAAAATGTAGTTTATTACTTCCATGGCTAGGGAAGCAGAGGTGTGTACATAACCTCCTCCTGTGGCCTTTTGTTTATGATTTAGTCTTGGCGCGCTGACGATGCGGAGAGCTGTAGTCTTGGCGACGCACTGTGTGGGAGCGACATTATGTCCGCCTTTGCGATGATGTAAACGTGTCGTTCGCTGTTAATGCCATAATGGTTGAATTTAGTGGGCATCGCAGGTAACTGACCTTTTTACATATTATGTCAGCGAAACTATATATATCCGTCTTTGCGATGATGTAAACGTTTCGTTCGCTGTTAATGGGTGAATTAACTGGCCTTTTTGCACTGAGTTCAGTTGAAGATTCAGGCCTTTCCATAAAAAAAAATATGTTCTCTATTTCTTATTTGCCCAGGCTTTTACGTGGGACAAGACCATTCCCCCACTTGGACGCATACCAACATTAAACAGCGTTAAAGCTTGTTGTGCAGAGCGGGAATTGAAGGATTAATTTGGTCAGTGACACCCATGTCAATCGGCACAATAAAATCAGCAAAAATAAAATCCCAAGTCTGCACAGAATGCTGCAGGGCGGGGATGTAGCTCAGTCGGTAGCGCGCTGGATTTGTATCCAGTTGGCCGCTGTCAGCGTGAGTTCGTCCCCACGTTCGGCGAGAGATTTATTTCTCAGAGTCAACTTTGTGTGCAGACTCTCCTCGGTGTCCGAACACCCCCCGTGTATACACGCAAGCACAAGACCAAGTGCGCACGAAAAAGATCCTGTAATCCATGTCAGAGTTCGGTGGGTTATAGAAACACGAAAATACCCAGCATGCTTCCTCCGAAAGCGGCGTATGGCTGCCTAAATGGCGGGGTAAAAACGGTCATACACGCAAAAGCCGTGGGAGTTTCAGCCCATGAACAAACAAACACAGAATGGTGCCATGCTAGATGTTTGGCATGGGTCTAAGGGAAAGGATCTTAATTCTTATTCTACGTGAACAACTGGCTAGTTCTGAATCGTTTACACGGGAAGAACTGCGCCTTTAAAGGAACCAACTTAAAGTGACAACTTTTCGCTGAATTAATTTAACAGTTTGACGTAGGTGTCATTTAAGAAAATAATTTAGCAAACCTATCTAACTTCGCACAGAAAGCAGCCAGTATGTAGATCTTGGTACATGTATTGCCGAACTGCACGGAAGAATGCTCTTATTTCAACGGAAAAAAACTCAATGGTGACATGCAAGATCCGGATCTGGATCTGGATTCTCAATAGGTGTTAGTCGTTGGATTCAACGCAGGAGCCGATTTCGGCAATACCGCCGTGACGGCTAGCTGGTGTATGCAGCGAAATTTAAAAAGGACCTCTTCTTACACTGTCGTAGATATTCAGACACCAAAAATATATGTAGAGCATGATGTTACAAAGTTAAAACTTGATGTTTTACACGTGAAAGCAAGTACCTTTATCTGCTGGCCTGCCTTAATAGGTATTGATCGCACCAATACCCACGGACACTTACACTCGATTTGTCTGGATCACACACCATTACCGTTTATCTTGTTGGAAAAAGTAGTTATTCCGCTCTGTTACTGATTCGGCATACACACCTACCCTTAAAGCAAACGATATAATGGTCACTAACTTTTTGGTGGTGGCGAGGGAGGGGGAGGGGGAGGTGTTGGGGGGGGGGGGCTCTTTTGTAGTGTGTGTGGTTTTACGTGATTTTTCTCCACAGTAGACTTTGTCCCTATCTTGCGCAATTGCCATACTTTACCACGCAAGCAGTTTAGTTTCGATCGTGTGGAATTTCCTTCCCCTCTCTTCTGGTCAGTTTGAGTTTCTTTTTACCAACATTGTCTCAAGAACTAATGACCCTACTTGATGATGTGTTTTTTACCCTCGTCTCTTTTCCCCTTATACCCCTCCCCCCCTCCTCCTCCTAACATTAACCCACACCCCCTGTTTGACTTTGGGCGCGCTCCCTTCTCCTAAATCTACCCGTACTCCTTACCTTCAGACGACTTCCCGTCCCTTGTCCGTCTTTGCTACTGCTGTTTATTGCTACTGGAAAAGCTGAAAGTTGTTTTGAAGGAAACCTTCGCATAACTTACAAAACTACGCGTGTCAACAAGAGAGTGACCACCCCCCCCCCCCCCGCCCCCCCCTGTGGTCTGTCACACAGGGCAGGTATTGTCCAGTGATTGGGCAAGGTCAGTGGAGCAAGGGCTGACTGACCCCCTGTGAGGAAGCCTTTCATACGTGTCTCTTGACCCCTGCAATAAGAGCCACTGGTCTTGTGTGAGAGTTAAACACCTGTGTGGGGCTAATACAGTTGAGCCTCCCTTTTCAGCCCCCCCCCCCCTTCCCACCGATTTAAGCCCTCCCCCTCATTCAAGACCTTGCCTTTTCCATTTGACTGTTCATAAACTCTATAAATGTACTTTTTGTGTGTGTCTTCGTACTTATGTGTGAGTGTGTGTGTGTGCGTGTGTGTGTGTGTGTGTGTGTTATAATATTATATATATATATATATATATATATATATATATGTATGATATAATATTTAAGCTTAGCGGCAGAATTAACCTCAAAACAAAATATACGCTAAGTTCTAAAGGTAAAGGTAAAGGTATTCCCATAACCATCTGGTCGTAGGGGAGAGAGATGTTAGAGATCTCCACTTTTCTGGGGGCCAGCTTTTTATGAGGGCGGTGCCCATCTCCTCTCCCTCGCTGCCTTTGCCTTCCCCGGCCCTGAATAGGGTCAGGTACCCATTTCCAGCTGGGTGGACTGGAGAGCGCTCGGAAAAATCGGGTATTTGTATTTGTCCCCGAGTGGGGGACGAACCACGACCTCCAGCGTGAGAGGCAAGCGCTCTAACCACTGCGCCACTCCGCTCTCTAAGTCAAGTGGTTGCAAGTTATGAAGAACATACTACGCTGGTTGTTTTGCTCGACGCCGCAATATTTGTAACCCCTTTTAAAACTCAGATGTGTGTGTGTGTGCCGGAGATGGTTAAATTGTTTTCTTTGCAAAAGACATACCAGCGAGTTTGTCGTCCGAGCAGACATGGGAGTGATGTGCAGGCTATTCACAGAATGAAAGAAAGGGGTGAGCGGGTACGTTGCTCACTTGATTTCTCTTCATTTTCTGCGTCTCAGTGCCTTCGGGGTGCTCGAAGTACGAGAGAACAGTTTGTTTACTGTGACAGTTGAACTGGTGGCGGAGAAAAGATTGCTTGCGGTTGAAGTCGTTTCAGTTTGAATTTAATCCCGATCTGCGTGGGGAGGCAGACCAACAAAAGGCAGAGATGCAGGTGTTACATTATAAAGATTGAAAGGGGGGAAGACAGAGAGACAGTAACACACAGACACACAGACACAGACGCACACATGCACGCACGGACGAACACACACATACACACACACACACACACACACACACACACACACACACACACACACACACACACACACACAACCTACCATACCTCAGTCAAAGACCAGGGTACTCAATCAGGACATTCCAGCGTTTTGGGACCGTGAGGACATAATAATGCCCACGTTCTCATCCCCTAGTGCGTTTTAATCCTTCAAAGTGCTATCACCGAAACCCGTTGAAAGCACAAAAGGGATAATGTGATACGTCGTTTTTTGCTCCCTGGTTGAATAATTGAAGTCATTATGTCGGCTGAACGTGTCACTTCACATTACGAGTCAGACTCGGGTTAGAGAAACACGCACTATTATGTGTAAAAAAAAAAAAGAAGATAAGAATAAAATGAATGGGAAAATAGGAGCAAAATAAAATCAAACCAAAGACAAAGTAGATATATTTTCATAGCTTTTCAGTCTGGAAAGAGCTTAAGCAGTATGGTCCAGGGTTTACACACATAGTTAACAGTGACTAGAGATGAATTTGCATGTTTACATTTTTTCCACACATAGAAATTTGACTGGAATATAACATAAAGTTTGCTAAATTTGTCAGACTGAAAGGCTCAAAATCAAAAACCACAGACGCCACAAGTTACCCCATACCGTAGGCGAAGGACAGTCCTTCTCGAGAAAAAATAGTTCGGCTCACTATCTCAGATCTGCTAAGACTTTAACTTGGGGACATTCCTCCACTTGGTCACATACCAAAAATCAACTGCCTATAGCTGCTTTCTGTGATGGGCGAATTTTGTTGGATGAATTAATTTCGTAACTGACACTAGTGTCAATCGCCCAGACTTTATTAATCCCACTTTTAAAACATTGTGCCTTTGAGAGTGAGCGGCACCTTCTAATGTTTCTGAAAAGGAAGTTTCAATGGAAATTTGCCGTCTATGCATACACATGTGCAAGATGGTCAAATTCGTTTGACTCCAGGAGATGCCTCACGGGAACTGTCAGACATATGGAACAAATACGCGGAGACAGAATGCTGCAAGCAATAGGAAACTGGAACGAGTTTAGGAGTGGGGATGGGGTGGGGGTGGGGGGGTTGCTGAGAGAAGGAAGGATACGTGTTGCATGCGATAAAAGCAGAGAGAGAGAGAGAGAGAGAGAGAGAGAGAGAGAGAGAGAGAGAGAGAGACAGACAGAGAGAGAGAGAGACAGAGACAGAGACAGAGACAGAGACAGAGACAGAAAGACAAGACAGACAGACACAGACAGACAGACAGACAGACAGACAGACACAACGTGAATGAGAGAGACGGAGATAAAGACATGAAAGAAGCTGGGAAATGTTGAGCCATATTTTTTTTAAACTCTTGCAACTTGGGTAGGTTAAATGTGACAAGCCAAGACAATGTGTTTCTGTCTGCTGTGAGCACAGACGAACTGAGTGCGCCATGTTATCTAAACATCCACAAAATTAATACCACATGCAGCATGTATATGTACAAATGAAAATCATATGTATCAACTTTATTCATATCGCTGTATTTTGGCTGCTCTTTCCCTTGTGTAGGTAACGTAAAACGCTGGACATCTTGTTGTTCGTTTTTGGATTGACACCGTTTATGGTCCTCTTTCCTCATCAGTTCGCGTTTAATGAGACCCTAATATTTTTTTATGTAGATACTAATCAAATAAAATTATATGTATGCAAAAAATGTGCCTGGTAAAAATAGAGAATATTCAGTCGAGCCAAGAGCACAACCCGTTCATTTCATGTTAATGGTAACTCGGTATCGCAGTTGAGGAAAGAACTGCCGTGTGTGTGGGAGGATGTTGGGTCACTTTAGTCTTGAAAGCCGTTTTTACATTACTTAGACGTACACTCTGGGTGGCCGAGTGGTAACGCACTTGCGCTCGGAAGCGAGAGGTTGCGAGTTCGACCCTGGGTCAGGGCGTTAGCAATTTTCTCCCCCCTTTCCTAACCTGGGTGGTGGGTTCAAGTGCTAGTCTTTCGGATGAGACGAAAAACCGAGGTCCCTTCGTGTACACTACATTGGGGTGTGCACGTTAAAGATCCCACGATTGACAAAAGGGTCTTTCCTGGCAAAATTGTATGGGCATAGATAAAAATGTCCACCAAAATACCCGTGTGACTTGGAATAATAGGCCGTGAAAAGTAGGATATGCGCCGAAATGGCTGCGCCGATCTGCTGGCCGATGTGAATGCGTGATGTATTGTGGAAAAGAATGCCACCTCACACGGCATAAATAAATCCCTGCGCCTTGAATTCGTGTGTTGAGATATGTGCGCGATATAAATTGCATAAAAATAAAAATAAAATAAATAAATCCCTGCGCTTAGAACTGTACCCACGGAATACGCGCGATATAAGCTTCATATTGATTGATTGATTGATACACATATTCGGATACAGAAGGAGCTGAAATACCAGATCACAAAAGTCCAGTGAAATCTAGGACAGCTTTATAAACGAAAAGCTTGTCTGCAGTCAGATCATACCGCTACTGTACTAGTGAACTTTGGTTGGCATTTAGCTATGATAACTTAGAACAAAACCGGTCATGGAAATAACCGAATACTCGGTCACAATCTAATTATCATACCGTTGTTTTTGAGCCTGAATGGGTTTGATCACAGAGGCCATGTAATAGAATAACTATAGCTTTAGCTATACCGAATAACTAGGTCACAGTCTTATTATCATACCATTACCCGTTTTGACGTCACTGTGCAGTGAGGTATGTCGACTGTAAAAAAACGACGAACAATTTCGCTCGAGATTCATTCGTCATTGCCTTCTTTTTGTTGCGTAGAATTCACAAGATTGGTGGCTGCATCAAAACGAAAACATAATTGTATTGTTCAAATGATAATTTTCACACTGTTTCTCCAGTTTAGCCTGACCGAAATATGATAGTTTACAAAAACAACTTACGAAAATAATGCAAGAAATTCCACGTGTTGTTTTGACGTCATCAAGCCAGTACGACACAGACAGTGGTATTTAGATCACAGCAATAGAAAAGCATGGCATTATGCAATTCTACCCCGGAGTCAGTGTTATATTTTCTGGCATATGATATAATATGCCACATTTTACACCAAAAGCCACCGCTTACGGAAACCATAAATATGCCAAACTTACGAGGAGTTGCCGAGAAAAACAACAACACATCTTATGGTTGAGCCACCTAGCTTTACGCCCACACGAAAAGCAAGTTAATTGCATTTTGTTCGGTGACTGCTAAACGCCCCTAAGACTCCTTACTTTTGCTGCTGTTGTGTTCGTGGGATATTAAGTGAGGTGAGAGAATACGCTAAGTCAGCAGTTATGTTTCTTGATTTAGTGGGAGATTTGTTTTGAACCTTTTGGGTTCAGTCGGGCTGGTTTTCTTGACTGCATTATCCGATTATGGAAAGGAATCCCTACTTATGGAACTGTATCACTGGGTTAAACGGATCACTGATGCAGATTGTGTGTGTGTGTGTGTGTGTGTGTGTGTGTGTGTGTGTGTGTGTGGTTGTGTGTGTGTGCGTGTGTTTGTGTGGGTGTCAGAAGCAGATATCTGCTTTGAGAAAACTGTAGTAGGACAAACTGTATGGGTTAGAGCTGTTTCCGCGGAGCTGACACGTCTGGCTAATAGCTCGTATAGTAGTATTTCACTCTACAACGCTTCACTTTTAAACTCCATTGAAATCAACGAAATCGCGAGACTGGACCATTCTAGCTGCCTTTTGGAAGTGTAGGGCTTACACCATTCGGTTAAAAGTTCATGACCACACACAATGCCCTCCTCCAGATGTTCCGACGCAATCAGTCAAAAAATCCTGGCGACATTGTACAGTATCAAAAATGCCTACAATCGTTTTGTACCAGACCAGCCGTCCTTTGATGTGACAATCGTGCGGGACTCAATGCCATCGCGGAGTAATTTATATATCAAAAGCCTATTTGCCGCTTTCCTCATAACTTGCAGACGGCGGACGAGGATAAGAATAAATGTATGTACATGAATTTCTCGGAGTAGTATTTTCCGTCGCATGAATGCAAAGCAGCTAAATGTTGTCCTTCGTGCTGCTGCTTTTCATCTTGGAAATCTGCGAGCTTTGTGGGGTAAACTCTCTTGCTACATTTAATTAATGCTGTGTAAACCAAGAGGCTAACTTCTATCAAAAAACTGCATTTGTTGACCAGCTTTCAAGTGCTTTCGTTGCAATGTGAAGTTTAGGGAAATTTACTGTAAACGTCTGCGCCGAAACAGTGAAGTAGAGAGAGAGAGAGAGAGAGAGAGATAGAGAGAGATGGAGAGAGAGAGAGACAGAGAGAGAGAGACACAGAGAGAGAGAGAGAGACAGAGAGAGAGACAGAGAGACAGAGACAGAGAGACAGACAGAGTGACAGAAAGAGACCGAGACAAGCAAAGAGCGGTAGGCAAGACGGGGCGAGACGGGGCGACAGAGAGAGGGGGCTAGAGAGAAAGAGCCTGATACTGTGATCAAAGAGTGTATCCCCACGGAAAGTCTAAGTTGCTGTAATAGAGAAGAGGTAGAGGGGAGCGCGCGCAAGAGAGAGAGAGAGAGAGGGAGAGAGAGAGAGACAGGGAGAGATAGGGAGGGAGAGGGAGGGAGAGAGAGAGACAGAGACAGACAGACAGACAGACAGACAGACAGAGCAGACATACAGAGACGGACAGACTCAGACTCAGAACTTTATTACAAAAGGATAAAGGTTTTAGGCAAAGCCTATTCTTCCAACCTGTCCTTTATACAACACATAAAGACAGACGGACATAAAAGATAAAACTTCAATCAGATAAGATACAGAGAGACAGACAGAGAGAGAGAGAGACAGAGAGAGAGAGAGAGACAGAGAGAGAGAGACACAGAGAGAGAGAGAGAGACAGAGAGAGAGACAGAGAGACAGAGACAGAGAGACAGAGGGAGACAGAGACAGAGAGAGACAGAGAGACAGAGAGGTGGGGTCATTACTGACGGAATCTCCCCGTTACTGGTCAAAATCTATGGGAATTCCTACTCCGACAGTTTTTGAATGTATTCACACTAGCACCCTGCCCAAGAAGACTACGGTAAATGCCTACATCAGGCCAATGCGAATCATTATTCTGACCCCGAACAGGTGTACGTAGAATAATAGCAGTGAACTTACCTGTGAACCAGAACCAGAGTACCGGAAAGTGAAACGGTGCGAAACAGCAGGGTCGGTCATAAACTAATAGTTCATGTAAATGTGCCAACAGTTAATGGTCTTCACAAGTGTGTAATCAACTGGTTCTTCGAGTTTGACGTAGGCCTATAGCCCTGCCAGTGTTCAACATTCACCGTTCATTTTTCCAGCTATACGACATGCTTATTTGAGTTTCAATCTCTCATCCAGCACGTGGTGTCTGACGGAATCACGATGAAGGTCAAAGTAAGGAATATTATTCAAGAGAAATAACTCTCCATGAATTAAACATTAAGTTAGTCATTTGTTTATTGTTTTTGACCCATTTGTAATAAAAGGACACATCTTCTACCACTAGTTCGTAGAGTTCGATTCAGAAAAACAACCGTATACTCATGGGTTTTATACTAATTTACATGGGTACAAACATGTAGTTGTTAGTCCAAATCCGTTATGCATTGTTGTCTGCACCAGATATGTATATTGTGTACATTTGAGCGTTCGGACCTTTTTAATCGCTCAAAATTAGTCCTCATAAATTGTGGCGGCTTACCCCCTGAGCTATCGAGGATTCAGGCTGGTTGTTAGGTGAATATCGTTCGGTTGCTGCGTGATCATCACGATAAACACCCCTTCTAGTTTATAGATGGAAAGGAGCAGGACGATGAAGCAACAGAAACAAAAATGTCAGTGAATAAAACCAAAATTGTTGGTTAAACGCAAAGACATAGCCCAAACAATTTCTCCAGATAACGAGTGGGTGGTGGCCTGATGAACACAAAAAAACCCACCACAAACAAAAACCAACCCAACAACCAAATAAACTTGCAAACTATTATACAGATGTGCTAGGCGCGAACAGGCGTGTTATGAATAAAAATAGTGCTACTCTTTCTTCCACGCTTCTCGTAATTGCGAACAGACATGCGCACTGCGCGACCAACTCTTGTCTGACTGGGGTAACTTCCGGGTGGATGCGGGGTACCCGTGGTAACAATTTTCCATGGAATCTGTTTCAAGTTGCGGGAGCAGTAACACACAGACCGTGCCTGGAAATTGTTTCTTGTTGTCAGTGGTGAATCCCCTTGAAGCCAAGTGGAGATGGGAGGTGTAATTCATAACTGGTGGAATGTTATTGACTGCAAATGTTGAAGTTTCTTTGTAGTAGCGGAGTTAATCTTTTTCAGTCTTTGATATGTTATTAGGCCTATTTGAAAAAAAATTGTTTGTATCGGTTAACGCCTAGTGACTGTAACGGATTATCTCTTGACTATGCATTTTGAAGTTGGCAACGATCGTATAGGCCCATTGCAGAAACTCAAGTTAACAACAGCATTTCTACTCGGCGCGCGCGGTATGAGAATCACGGGTCGTAACTCTCTGGAATTGGTCATCCGCCGCCATGTTGGATGCCTTGCACGATCTCTGACAGTGCTTGAGCGTTGGGTGGCGACTCGACAAAAGTGAAAATGACACGTTGTGTGGCCAAAAACTGCAGTCAGCAGGCACACTTTAGGATCCCTAAAGTTGTTTACCATCAGGGTGACAACTGGAAGGAAGTTACTGAGCGGAGAAGACGATTATAACTGGTTATTTTTTGCTGTGTGCAGTGCGCTAATCAACAATTGTCCATCGGTTGTGCCTTTAGAGTGAACACTGTGATAGGATGCTTTGAAAATTATACTTTGCAGTAGTTACCTGAGCTGCATTGTACCTCATTTGCCTGTCTTGAGAGCTTTATCTTGTGAATTTTGGTGCACTGTCTGCATGGTAATTTGAGATAAAGAATAAATAAATGAATATAATAATGTATTCTTGCTTTACTTTTTATATTTAGTCAAGTTTTGACTAAATATTTTAACATCGAGGGGGAATCGAAACGAGGGTCGTGGTGTATGTGCGTGTGTGTGTGTGCGTGTGTGTGTGTGTCTGTGTGTGTGTGTAGAGCGATTCAGACTAAACTACTGGACCGATCTTTATGAAATTTGACATGAGAGTTCCTGGGTATGAAATCCCCATACGTTTTTTTCATTTTTTTGATAAATGTCTTTGATGACGTCATATCCGGCTTTTCGTGAAAGTTGAGGCGGCACTGTCACGCCCTCATTTTTCAATCAAATTGGTTGAAATTTTGGTCAAGTAATCTTCGACGAAGCCCGGACTTCGGTATTGCATTTCAGCTTGGTGGCTTAAAAATTAATTAATGACTTTGGTCATTAAAAATCTGAAAATTGTAAAAAAAAATAAAAATTTATAAAACGATCCAAATTTACGTTTATCTTATTTTCCATCATTTGCTGATTCCAAAAACATATAAATATGTTATATTCGGATTAAAAACAAGCTCTGAAAATTAAATATATAAAAATTATTATCAAAATTAAATTGTCCAAATCAATTTAAAAACACTTTCATCTTATTCCTTGTCGGTTCCTGATTCCAAAAACATATAGATATGATATGTTTGGATTAAAAACACGCTCAGAAAGTTAAAACAAAGAGAGGTACAGAAAAGCGTGCTATCCTTCTTAGCGCAACTACTACCCCGCTCTTCTTGTCAATTTCACTGCCTTTGCCATGAGCGCTGGACTGACGATGCTACGAGTATACGGTCTTGCTGAAAAATGGCATTGCGTTCAGTTTCATTCTGTGAGTTCGACAGCTACTTGACTAAATATTGTATTTTCGCCTGACGCGACTTGTTATGTTGTGCTGTTGTGTTAAAAAGGCAGATCCCCTTTGGACTCATGCATGCACAGTTTTCTTCATTTTGTCTGCATACACAGTGAAATACGCAAAAAGAACAAGAGTGCAATGAAGAAAACTAACAAAGACGGCATCCAATATGGCGGCGCGAAGAGAGTATGAGCGGAGTTGTGCCCCTTAGGGCCAAAGCTAGCCGATCCATTTGATAACGTCACGCCGAGTAAGAAGAATGAATTGGACCTATAGGGTGCCGGTGACCCCAAAAATGCAACCCACTAAAATGCTAGGACTCCTACATTTGTCCAGCGAATTACTTCATGTTTGGTATACATTTGCTTGAGATACGGGTTGATGAGTTCAAAAACTAAAGTTTCAAGTTTTTATATGCGAGGGTCTGACTTTTATGCTCTTTTGAACATGTATTTCAAATTCGGGGATTGACTTAAAAGTACGAGTTTTTTTCATTGAGTAGGAGCCATACTAACGCGATTTTCGCCCAGATTTTAACCTGTTGGTATAAATCTGAAGGGCCTTGCATACAAAAACCATTCTCAGACAATTATATGAGTTGAAGCAGCAATTACAGGGAGTCTGGAGGGTTCAAGTCGGATGAGTGAGACTGCTCCGTGTCCGTGTCAAACCTCCTACTGGTGAGGCAATCTTCGAATTTGAAAAATATGTTGTAAAAAGTGTAAACATTACTTGACCTACTTGAAACTTTGTGAATTGTTATCATCCCACAGATCAAGCTGGTGTACACTAAATGTGGAATTATTCGCTGAACAAATGTAGGGTCACCCTGCACGAACACTTTGCATTTCTGTACAATGAGTGTTCATGGAAATCGGATATCCCAAGAATGTACTACTAGTCGGAGAGTGTGTGATCCGCTACCGTGCAAACAAAATCATACGAAATACGGTTTCGCGGGCGATTAGCCCTTTCACCTTTCCGCACAAAGTGCAAACTGGTGGGATGCCAGAATAATTATGTTGCATGGTGCGTTTCGTTTTATTCTGTAACTACTGGGTAGGTATGATATGGAAAGCAGAGTACCTGTGAACAGGTGAGTAGGTCCATGATCACTCGGTCGTTGTCCTGTTGTCGGATGTTGTTACAGAGAGAGAGAGAGAGAGAGAGAGAGAGAGAGAGAGAGAGAGAGAGAGAGAGAGAGAGAGAGAGAGAGAGAGAGAGAGAGAGAGAGAGAGATTGAGAAATAGAGAGAGAGACAGACTGACAAATTGAGAGAGAGAGAGAGAGGGAGAGGGATGGAGAGAGAGAGAGAGAGAGAGAGAGAGAGAGAGAGAGAGAGAGAGAGAGAGAGAGAGAGAGAGAGAGAGAGAGAGAGAGAGAGAGAGAGAGAGAGAGAGAGAGAGAGAGAGAGTTCTGTTTCTTTTTATGAAAAAAACCCGTTCTTCATTCATCACTGCGAATGTCAGATATTTTCTGAAGTACAATAAACAAAATTGTTGAAACTCAATAGATATCTTCTTCTTCTGCGTTCGTGGGCTGAAAGCCCCACGATTTTTACGTGTGTGGCCGTTTTTTACCCCGCCATTTAGGCAGCCATACGCCGATTTCGGAGGAAGCATGCTGGGTATTTTCGTGTTTCTATAACCCACCGAACTCTGACATGGATTACAGGATCTTTTCCGTGGGCACTTGGTCTTGTGCTTGCGTGTACACACGAAGGGGGATAAGGCACTAGCAGGTCTGCACATAAGTTGACCTGGGAGATCGGAAAAATCTCCACCTTAGGCTTAACCCACCAGGCGCGGTCGGGATTCGAACCCACGACCTTCCGCTTTGGAGGCCAGCGTCTTACCACCAAGCCATTGCGCCCGTCAGCCCTCAATAGATATGGCCAGGCCCAAGAAAGAGAGAAAGAAAGCAAACAGAAAAATAGAGAAGAAAGGAACTAAGGAAAGAAATATTTTATTTAAATTATGCTATTTTTGTGTTGTTCCTTTGCTTTTTGCTTGGGGATAGGAAAGGTAGTTTTGTTGTACATGTTGTACGTAATACGTTTAGTTCTTCTTCTTCGACACTGTGCCTACGTCGTTTACCAATAAAATGCTGAAGCACAAACCAGACATTGTTATGAAATACCAACGATTTTTCTCTTGGACGCCTTTCTGACATCAACTTTTATCCATCCATTGAAGAAGACAACCTTATACATGCTGTAAGCTACTGTATCGGCACGACGTGAGCAACACTGCACATAAGTCAGCATATTTTATCATACCAGGAGTCCCAGCAACCGCTGGTTACGCCCTCCCCTCTCGTTACCTGGCCTTTGTTTCTATCGCTTTGCACGTCACTGCTGATTACCTGGTAGAAAACACAGCACGTGCAAAAGCACAGTGGCAATACGAAATGGCAGTAGTGCTCATTGGTGGAAAGTACTCAACTTTTTTTTTATTAGTACGCTGGAGGAAAAAATGAGAATATTTATTTAGGGGCATCGCCAAAATATTAAACAGTACCGTTTTTGTCAGATTCATACGTGGGTTTAGAAATAATTTTTTCCCTCTCTGTTTAAAAACGAGCTCATTTCTGTTGGAAACACAGCTGTTTGATATTTAAGTCATATGCCTGAAACATATTCTTTCCGTACTGTACAAGTAAAATGCTTCAAAATGGATGGGTGACATTCTGCTTCTAATTGGTAGAGTTTCCTTCGTCTATGTCTATGTTGCACGATTTAGAGGATAAAATTAATAATTATGGCACATTTCTGTCGTTTGGTCATCGTTAGCTGGCCCTTTGCTTCTATCGAAGTGCACGTCACAACAGTTCGTAGAAACCTAGCACGTCCATAAACTCAGCAGGGCTCCCCACGGACGCCTCACCTAACGGGTCCCGGGACCTCCACTTTGAATTTATGGAGGGTCCATGGACACCCTCGTCGGAATTTTAGAGGGTCCCAGGCCCCAAAGCCCCCGGTGTATTGCTACCACTTTGTGATTACGAGTAGTGTAATATGATGAGTCTTTTATGATCGGAATATTCCAAACATTTCAACAAAAACACGCACACGCACACACACACACACACACACACACACACACACACACACACACACCCACACACACACACACACACACACGTACACAAGCATGACATTACTAGCTTACGACTACAGTCTGAAAATGTTACCTACGGTGCGCACGAGAACGTAAATTTAGTGCGTCCCGGGACCCGATGTTTTCTGTTTAGTGCGTCCTGGGACCCCCTCAATAAATGTCTAGTACGTGTTTTCGGCTGTTAGTGCGTATAGGACGCAGGGACGCACAGTTTGGGGAGCCCTGCTCAGGGACAACACATTGCGATAGGGTGCAATAGTGGAAAGAGGGTAGTCGTTTGATAGAATAAGTACTAAATACTTTCGAATTAAAAAGTGCTTTTTGTGAAAGGTTTTGATACAGCTTACATAATTATGATAATTATGAGTCTGCTGTTTAAAGTTTGAGATTTACCCACTGTCCCTGAACAATTAGAATAAATGGTAAACAAGAGAAAAAAGGAAATAATCTTCCGGGCTGGCACTTTGATTAAACCTTGTGATTTCTCTTTGCTTGTATAGCTGTTCTGAGTTATTTTTTTTAGCCGCCTTTATATATAAAGCGGCTATTAGGTTTCACTGTGTCTGTTTGTTTGTTTGTTTGTTTGTCCGTTGTCCCACGACAGTTTAGACTTGTATCTCTGGGTTTTAACAACTTCAAGGCTGAAGCAGTAGCGCTCCAGACAGGTGCAGCCCACATTGAGCACAGTCCACTCTCCTCCAACAACGTTGTGTTCTTCAGCGACGCAAAGTCAGTCCTGCAGGCCTTAGACACTGCCAGAGACAAAGAACTGAATTACCTGTCATCCCTTGACCTCCCTGTGCAGAGCCCACACAGTTGTGCTGCAATGGGTCCCCTCTCACTGCAACATACTAGGCAACGAAGCCGCAGATACTCTGGCAAAGGAGGGCACTACGAAGGACCAGAATGACAGATCAACCACCTTCAAAGAAGCCAAGACCATCATCAAGGCCAAGCAACACAAAAAGACTAGTGGTTGCAGCAGCATCCACACTACAACAAAAACGACGCTTTTCACCTGCTCACAAGGTCTGAGCAGGTCCTCATATTCAGGCTGCGGACAGGCCACAACCGAATGAACCACCACCTTTTCACCAAGTTCAGAATTGGCCAGTCAGACCAGTGCCCTTGTCAAACAGGCAGCATGACAACGGAACACCTGCTGCAGACTTGCCCACTACACGATGGCCTCAGGAGCCAGATATGGGCGGAGGCGACCACGGTGCAAGGGAAGCTCTATGGCAGTCTGGACGACCTACAGCGCACAGCAACATTTGCGCGGAGAGCCGGCGTTTCCATCTGAGTGATCGAGAAGAAGAAGAAGAAGAAGAAGAAGAAGAAGAAGAAGAAGAAGAAGAAGAAACGTTTTTACATAAACAATCCCACACACAAAACAAACTATTTCTGGACAGTTCTGGTACTTTACATAATAAATAACTGAGATTCAAGTAACAAAACTGTCTACGTAATACAGCTCAAGTCAGTCAGGCATCTGGTTCTGTAACTTGTCTGACAGTTAACGCCGTAATATGCTTATCTTGTTGGTATTATGGCGCCGAGTACAAACGTCTTTAGGTCACATGCGGTGATGTCTGGTTAGATTATAGTGACCGAAATCTTCCCTCTTCTCGCTGTCTTGTGGTGTCAGCTGTGCTGTCAGTAACGCTGATGGGGTCTATGTCGACCAAAAGAGTGGGATTCCCTGTAGGTGGAGTTCCTGTTGGGGGATAGGAAATCCCACAGGGTGAAGGTTTTCAATAAAACTTGCAAACCATACTCAAATTTCTAAGAAATATCAAAAAAGATAAAAAAAACAAACATCAAATTCTACCGATGTCGCTAAGCATCACGTGATTTTCAGCGATATCAGCGAAACCCTACAGAAACTACACCCTGTGGTATTCGCTGTATACAGGGAATCCACCTACAGGAACTCCACCTACAGGGAATCCCACTCTTTTGGTCGACATAGACCCCATCAGCCTCAGTAAACGCAAGGAAACCTGAAACTGGAAACTCGACAGTACCAGGCTTTGCGAACAGGTTATCTGGTGCTGTATTTGAGATGCTTGCAGCTTTTGTTTCAGAATGAAGTCGCCATGATCTTTTCGCATTCCTATCAGATTTTGTCAGTATTATGGTACGCTTATCTCGCTTACGCGCGTAAAACAAGCAGCCTTTTCCAAAACAGTTATCCGCTCAACTCAAATGTTTCAGATGGTTAGATTCCTCAGAACATATGGACAGGTTCTGCACCCAAAAGGTTTCAATTCAGTCCAAAATGTCGCACAGGGATAATAGAATAACCTTTTATACCAAAAGAGTGTTCCAGTTCCGATTGCTTATTGGCATTTAAAAAGTCATTCATTCTAAACCAAGATGTTCAAGCAAGACGCCTGTAATCGTTGTTTCAACTGTGACATGACAGACGATGATACGCATCAGAAAGTACACTCGCACGTGCGCAAACACACACATAGATTCACACGAGAGGCTGCATGCTGCGTTACGGCCAGTAGCCAACAAAATCCAAACATAATTAAAATGTTCCGTTGGAAAGCTTTTATTCTGGTTTTGCCAAACGCGGAGAAAATCTTTGCCTTTTTGATGACCCCTATGTGAATCTAATATGTTTGTTGAAATTAGGAGAAGCAGTTTTCCTTTTGAATTATAACAGAAAGATCTTACCTGCTTCATTCTTTCAGTGCTGATTTTCTATAGCCGGTGTTACAAGGTTTGCCCAAAAATACAAATTAACACATAAAATTACAAACCTGAACCGTTCCCATGCCACACCTAAGCAGGTCTTGCATAATTCCCATGAGAACAGAGATGTCATCCCATACTCTAGAGTAGACCACTGATGCGTCTGTTTATATTGATTTAGTGATAAAACACTCTCAGCCAATTCCCCAAGCTGGCAGATATTGATAATGTCACACTAATCCTGTCCCTCTGTAACTATTTATATTGATTTAGAGATCAAACGATTTCTGCCTTTTCCATAGGGGTGAGATATTGACAGGCAGCTAGGAAACAAAGGGAACGGTAAGTGACTGGCTGGAAATGTCAAGAAGTCAACATGCATTGTCTGAGGTTAGAGAAGAATGACAAGATAAAGAAATGCGAGGGTGGGGTTTGGTCGGCGCCGCCACTTCTCAGAGTGCCAACTAACCCAGAAATATTACGGGTGTCAGTGCTCTAGATCTTAAAGGGACTGTGTGACATTAGGGATGGTCTTAGCCCATGAATTACAAACTGGCTCACATGGAAAGGCAGGTACGTTTAAGGAGCAGGTTCTCGGGCGTTTCAAAGGCAAAGCTCTTCCCGAGTAAACGATTCGGCTCACCATCTCAGATCTTATTAGGTTTTTACATCGGAAAAGAACAACCCTCCACTTGGAAACCTACCAAAAATCGAAAGCTCTCTGTGAAACGTAGATTTTGTTTAACTAATTAATTTCTGTACGGACACTAGTGGCTTTGCATTAAATCATTTCCTAAGAAAATTCCCACTTGCACAGAAAGTAGTATTCGGTTTTGAGACGAGCATTTGGCTTTGCCTTAGCCGCCAGGGTCGGTGTAACTTACACCTCTGACTTGAAGGTGAGGACAGTTGTCCAGAACAGCGCGGTGCAGTTTCCTTGAATGCGGGTGCAGTGTTCTGCATAGAACTGAGGCGCGTCCGCCGCGACGGTTCCTGAGCTAAACATTGGCGGGTACTGCTCACAGCCCGGCACACGGCACTGTAAACATTCCCCCTCCCTTCACCTCTCTCGCCACCATTGGTCTCAAGACCGTATTGATGCCACGTTGATTTTTGGTGTGTCTGAGCTTAGAGAAGAATGACAAGATAAAGAAATGCGAGGGTTGAGGGAGGGATGGTCTTATCCCAGCCAGAAGCCTGGCCAGATCTGAGATGGTGAACCGAACTGCTTTCCCGGGAAGGAGAGTGCCTTTAATGTCATCTCGCCCTCAGAGGAAGGCTGTATGTTGCAGGAGCTCTTGAATGTGTGTGTCAAAGACTGATGATCTTTGCGGGTTTCATTAATGCTATTGCCATTAACAACAAACAGTGGGGGTGGCGGCTGTGGTGTTGTGAGCAACGCCGCTGTTGCCTCATAGAACAGGCATGTGAAGCTGGGAGGCTGATGAGTCTTTGGTGCGGTATTTGTACCGTGTGTGTGTGTGTGTGTGTGATAGAGAATGTAGATGCTCTATTGCGCAATTCCTTTCTCTCTCTCCCTCCCTAACCCCCCCTCTCTCTCTCTCTCTCTCTTTATCTTTCTCTTTCTCTCTCTGTCTTTATCTCTTTCTCTCTCTATCTCTCTTTCTTTATCTTTCTCTCTCTCTCTTTCTCTCTCTCTCTTTATCTTTCTCTCTCTCTCTCTTTCTCTTTCTCTCTCTCTCTTTCTCACTCTCTCTCTCTCTCTCTTTCTCTTTCTCTCTCTCTCTCTTTCTCTCTCTCTCTCTCTCTTTCTCTCTCTCTCTTTCTCTCTCTCTCTCTCTCTCTCTCTCTCTCTCTCTCTCTCTCTCTCTCTCTCTCTCTCTCTTCACAGGCTTATGGTTCAAAAGAGAACATAATTACACCTTGAACGAATTCCTTTAGCAGTTATGGTAGGTACAAATGATTTGTGGTTCACAGATATTCTACGTACGAAAATCCACTGTCAATCTAGGATTTAATAGGGCGTTCTTTTTCTTTCTCAGGGATAACGCCATGCATTTGTGCATTTTGAATTATTGTATCGCTGGCTACTGGATAAAGGATTATTTAGACAACTGAATCTGTCTTAGTTGGCTTGGGAGTGGTTGAAAGAGGCACAAAGAAGGTTTGTTTGTTATCGCATGCTGCACAAATATAGACATTTAGAACAATAGACTTTTTATTTTTTTAAAGTCGCATATCCGTGAGAATAAATCAGGCTACCCAGAACAAGAAACGCTACCCCTTGCCTGCAGAAATGATCAGTTTTGGCGTTGAGTCATTTTCCCCAGTGCAGTTTTCATTGCTTCAGAGACTGGGACTTAGCCCAAATGTTCGATCATACACCCCCGCGTCGCTTCAATGTTTCACGTCGAACGGACTCATTTTGTGAATCACGATCTGCTGTTAGCACAGAAACTCCATACTTTTTTTCTGAATCATAATCTGGTTTGCGATCAATTTAGTATTTTTCCCTTCACCCGTGTTTGATTCGGCTAATGCAGATTGTTTTAATTCCTGAAACCACACCTGCACTCGCTGTGTTGGGATATTTCATAAAAAAGTGTTGACATTTTTTAGTGTGGGCTGGAATCTTAGTGCGTTCTTTCCACAGGAGAGAAAGACGGATCAGGCGTTTGTTTTCTGTATGATACATGTAGGCTACGCACCCAGTTTTTGTGTGTACACCTCCGTTAGCTCTAATGATAAGGGGCCGTCAATAAGTGCTCATTACTATGCGTTTTGTTATGATCGACGAAGCAACACACATAAAAACATGACATAGTAGAACAACATTAAACATATATTGTATCTCAATGTTTAATGTTGTGTTATGTCATGTTTTATGTTTGTTGTCATATACCCACCACAAAATTAATACACTTCTCTGTTGAGATAATAAAGTCTTCTATGTTTATGTCTAGTCTATAAACCTGCCGCCTCGTGTGCTGGTTGCTTTGAAAGAACAGGAAACAACCTGCTAACATGAGAACTACGATTCTGCAGTAGCTCAGAAGACAGTGCACTTGGAAGCCAACTTGTTCGGGTAAATGGGGTAGGCCTACTGCTGTTACAGCATTATTACTGCAAGAAGGCTGCACTCACGGAAGATAAGGCGTAACATTGTGGACAACGAAACTGAGACGTTTACATACTTGAAAATGACACTTTGACCCGTGAACAAATATCGGTTGAGAAATTGGGGAACAATGTCAAATATTGCACTTGGGTGCCAGCCAGGCAGTGTTACGCTATGGCATGTTTACTTTTGCTACTTGTTGACATTTTAGTTTTTAATAGGCCATTTGGGAAACGATGACAATGAATCAGCCAGCAAACCCATATCTCAACCCCCGCCACTACCCCCACCAACCAAAACACACAAAACAAACCTGACTGGTTCTTCTGAAATGAAAAACAGGATCCTCCACTTAAAAACATGATCATTACAGTCTCAGTGCATAGTGTTGCATAGATATGGAACACCTGTGGCGAAATTTATGGATACCGACTTCAAAATGTATCCTTTTTATATTTAGTCAAGTTTTGACTAAATATTTTAACGTAGAGGGGGGAATCGAAACGAGGGTCGTGGTGTATGTGTGTGTGTGTGTGTGTGTGTGTGTCTGTCTGTGTGTGTGTGTGTGTAGAGCGATTCAGACTAAACTACTGGACCGATCTTTATGAAATTTGACATGAGAGTTCCTGGGTATGATATCCCCGGACTTGTTTTTCATTTTTGTAATAAAAGTCTTTGATGACGTCATATCCGGCTTTTTGTAAAAGTTGAGGCGGCACTGTCACGCCCTCATTTTTCAACCAAATTGGTTCAAATTTTGGTCAAGTAATCTTCGACGAAGCCCGGGGTTCGGTATTGCATTTCAGCTTGGTGGCTTAAAAATTGATTAATGACTTTGGTCATTAAAAATCGGAAAATTGTAAAAAAAAATAAAAATTTATAAAACGCTCCAAATTTACGTTTATCTTATTCTCCATCATTTGCTGATTCCAAAAACATATAAATATGTTATATTCGGATTAAAAACAAGCTCTGAAAATTAAATATATAAAAATTATTATCAAAATTAAATTGTCCAAATCAATTTAAAAACACTTTCATCTTATTCCTTGTCGGTTCCTGATTCCAAAAACATATAGATATGATATGTTTGGATTAAAACACGCTCAGAAAGTTAAAACAAAGAGAGGTACAGAAAAGCGTGCTATCCTTCTTAGCGCAACTACTACCCCGCTCTTCTTGTCAATTTCACTGCCTTTGCCATGAGCGGTGGCCTGACGATGCTACGAGTAAAATGGCATTGCGTTCAGTTTCATTCTGTGAGTTCGACAGCTACTTGACTAAATATTGTATTTTCGCCTTACGCGACTTGTTTTCGCTTGACTACACAAACTCATCTTGTGCCTGTATGAAAGTCAGAATTCGGGTGTATATTACCTGCTATTCAGACTTGGTCGTGTGACAGACGTTTTCTTCCACACGAGATTACGTTGATTGTCTAACGAAGCCGTCAGGCTGAGTTAGACATCAGCTAATCGAGTGTGGAAGAAAACTCTGTCACACGACCAAGTCTGAATAGCATTTATGTCTCACAGCTTCAACAGAGGAGAGAACAAACACGTTTTGAAAACTCACGCTTTGACAGACTTACCACACCAGCCATGATTGTGGAGAGATCTACTTTTTGACGGAAGTGACCGAACAACTATGAATGACGTCTCGGTATGTGTGAATGACGTCACAGTCACCGTCACAGTCTGTATCTTTTGAAGCATCGTATTCTTTATGACGTCTTTCCGTGTCTGCATGCGCGAAATGTTTGTTCTTTTCGGTATGTTTGTCTTCTCTGTTCACAACCTTGTCCTTCTAAATTCAGACTTACAGGCCTCATAAGCGAGCCACTTTCCAAGGGGAGCTAAATTCGCGTATGGAAACAGTACTGTCGCCTGGGATGCCGTTCGCAATATTCTCAGCGTTGAAGAATTTGTAAAGAGAAGAAACGATAACAGCGGGAGAAATGAAAGTCATGTGTACATTTTTGGGCTTTGTGATGAACGATTGCGAGTTTGACTCCGTTCTTGCCATGCTCCAAAGCGTGTAACATACAATCTTGCACACGTTTGCTTTAGTAGTGGCAAAGAAGGAAAGCGTGTGACATCATATTTTGTTGCGTGCAGATAGGGCACGGTTGGCGCTATTTATTGTTACAGACTTTAAAGAAACCATGTATACCTTTTGCTTCCATACACATGTGACAGGGGAGGCTACCGCTCCTTTCACAGCAGACTCTGCACCCGAGTTGTTGGCCTTTAAGTCAACACTGGTGGATTGTGGAATTCTGTTTGTGATGGGGTCTGGTGGTTTCCGATTGTCTGTATGTTCATGGAAACCTTCGGGTTTGCATAACAGTTTTTATAGGGCTAAGAAATTGGCCCTAACATTTTCAATCCTGTTTGATTGCACTTCGCCTCCCGAGGTGATCGTAGTGTTACGGCACTCGGTTACATCTGGCGCTTGCGAGCAGGGATGGGACTCGGCATGATATGTTCAGGTAATGGCATAATATGACCACTGAACATTTTCGTGCTGTTCCCATTCTGCGAACTTGGGATGGACAGTGGTCCCCCGGTTCGGAACTTCGGGACGAAGTTCATTCAAACAGGGGCGATTGTGACAGGGGAGGCTACCGCTCCTTTCACAGCAGACTCTGCACCCGAGTTGTTGGCCTTTAAGTCAACACCGGTGGATTGTGGAACTCTGTTTGTGATGGGGTCTGGTGGTTTCCGATTGTCTGTATGTTCATGGAAACCTTCGGGTTTGCATAACAGTTTTTATAGGGCTAAGAAATTAGCCCTAACATTTTCAATCCTGTTTGATTGCACTTCGCAATGATCGTAGTGTTTCGGCACTCGGTTACACACACTTGGGTCAGTTTCCATTTTTGTCACTCATCTCAAACTCACTTGGAATAATCGTAATTAAAGGCATAGTCCTTCTTGTGATAACGCGAACGATTCGGGTTACCATCTCAAATATGACCAGCGTTTTACATAGGACAAGCCCATTCCTCCTCTTGGACATATACCAAAACTCAACAGGCTGGCTGCTGCCTGTGAAGAGCGGGATTTGTTTTTAATGAATTAATTTTGCTTATTGGCACAGGTGTAAGTTACGAAATTAGTTTCACTCAAACAATCCCACCCTGCACAAACCGGCACGGTTGGCCTAGTGGTAAGGCGTCCGCCCCGTGATCGGGAGGTCGTGGGTTCGAACCCCGGCCGGGTCATACCTAAGACTTTAACTTGAATTGGCAATCTAGTGGCTGCTCCGCCTGGCGTCTGGCATTATGGGGTTAGTGCTAGGACTGGTTGGTCCGGTGTCAGAATAATGTGACTGGATGAGACACGAAGCCTGTGCTGCGACTTCTGTCTTGTGTGTGGCGCACGTTATATGTCAAAGCAGCACCGCCCTGATATGGCCCTTCGTGGTCGGCTGGGCGTTAAGCAAACAAACAAGCAAAGAAACAAACCCTGCACAGAAATCAGCTTGGCAGGTAATGGTGTGTATGTGTCCAAGAAAAAGCATGGACAGATTTGAGATGGTGACCCGAATCGTTCGCGCGGGAAGGACTGTACCTTTAAATCTGTATATTAAATGCAGGGTGGGGAAGGTTCGGGCGTGCTGTATACTGTTTACGCATATTGATAAGTGCGACGCATATATGACATGAGCGATAGTGACCCAGTTTTGCTAATTTTACAAATGTCATCTTTTCAGTCTTTCCACACTTAATTATGTGTCTGGCAGATGACATTTCTATGTCAGTGTGTTAAGATAT